>NC_056749.1:742158188-742353188 GCF_019279795.1 Protopterus annectens | reverse complement strand
ATTTTTTAATGGCTACCCTTTTTGAATTATTCTAATAACTAGTGAAATTTTTTTAATTAATGATGTTGCTGTCTGTTGTTTAGGTGTGGTGGGTTATTGGTTGTGTATTTTCTCTTAAAGAAGTCAGGGTTCAGCCAAAACAATTGAGAAGTTTACATTAACAAAGCAAGTGTGTATTGTACTGCATATCACTTATCCTGCTTCACTACAAATGCACGATCAAAGCAAACCAAACAGAATGACCAGTGCTGGATCTATAATTGGATATAACTCCATGAGGCACTATTAATTACATTATCAGTATAGCATGAGTTATGGTTTATGACAAAATTCAGAGTCATAACATTTTCTCATACATATTCTGTTATGATTGGGGGACGATTTTAATTCTACCCTCTATTTTATAATTTTGGTTTGTAGGTGTTACAACGGTGCTCACCATGACAACCATTAACACTCATCTGAGAGAAACACTTCCGAAGATCCCGTATGTAAAAGCCATTGATGTCTACCTCATGGGTTGCTTTGTTTTTGTATTCCTTGCTCTTCTCGAGTATGCTTTTGTCAATTATGTTTTTTTTGGCCGTGGACCTCAGCAGCAGAAAAAATTGAGTGAGAAAATCAGCAAAGCTAACAATGAACGACAGCGCTATGGTGAAAAGAGGATGAGAGGACAGGTTGGTACATTTTGTTGCATTCATTTATCTGTCTTTAGAAATGGTTTGCATCATAACCATTTGCTTAATCTTTTAAAACAAAAAAACTAAAGTAAATGGAAGTATATAACTATAGCATTGTGGTGTACTTATGGATTTTTTGGATGGAAATGCTGAACACGATTATTGTGTATACATTCCTATATGTTCTTGTTAATGATTTTAGGTTAACTACTTTTAATGTCAATCTTGGCTGCTACAGCAAAATGAAATGTACACTCTACAGTTTGTCTTAGTGGCATGTAGGTCTGCTGACACTGTGAAGGCTGCCAGCCTAGCTAGATAGAATTTTGTAGATAATTCTATGTTATTGTAAATATTAATATAATCCACAAGCTTGTTTTTACAAATGTAACAAAACTAAATGTAAGAAAACTGTGTTATATGCTGAACATCAAAAATGTAACCACAGTGCACCCTGCTGGAAAAAAGCGATTAAGTAATGAATTACAACTGTGTTTGATCTCAAGCTCAGAAACAGGATGTCTGGGCTAGCAAATTCTTTCTATTGTTATTAAGACAGAGATAATTGCTAGATTTTACATGTAAAAGTGTATTTTATTGCTGTGGCTTCCTGGCCAGATGCAGCTTACTAAGAAATGTAAATTTTGAGTTTCTGTTAGCCTGGAAACTAAAGGAGAAGTGATAAAAATGATGTAATGTGAAATGACTCAGCAGTAATATGCATAACAATTTAAGACTATCTCGGAGAGAAATTTTTGAGCATTTTGGATTTTGTCTGAAGCTGACAACAACTCACTAGCACTTTGCGTTGTAAGTAATGTTATTTAGAACATAGTTTCTCTCAGAGTTAGACGGACATTTAGCCAGATTAGTCTAGCTGTTTTCTATATTTATGTCAGATTATCCTGAAATATTGTTTTAAAGTTCCTGTGATTTCTGAACTCTTGATTAGCACTGAGTTGAATTGATGTGATTTGTCTTATCTTTTATTATTTATTATTAAATATTTTTAAACCTTTAAACTATGGCTGTTTTGTGTAGAGATAATCTAAGATCTAGAGTACTTGCATGTATTTTGTGAGTCCAAGCCACTCCAATAGTCTTGCTGCTCAGTCACACTTACTGTTTGGATAACAGTAACATTACACAGTAAAATTGATCACTCTTTGGGAAGGGCCTTATAGTAGCTGATATTAGTGGATGGTGGCAGTCAGCACTACCTTATATTCTAGGCAGAAAGGGGGCATAGCTGGAGAACCTGTGCCAACCTTCCCCAGGATTGCCTGAGTGTCTGTATCTAAATCATATCTTAAAGTGTGTGTGTCAGCTACGTGTGCAGGGACACAAAGCACTGGGTGGACAGAGAGGGTGCTGGAGGTTTTACCTTGGCCATGAGGCTGGGATCTGGACCTTATAGCTGTGCCAGTGGGGAGTCTTATTGGAGATTTGGAGAGAAAGGGAGAAACCAGCCCCAGACTGACTGTGATCTCTGTGTGTTCTTAAGGGAAATTGTACTTTACTGTGTGTGTACTTGTTATCCCCCCAATGTGCCCACCCCTCACTGATGCTAGTGGTGAGTATTGAGGCTCCTTGATTACTGGGCCAGTGCAGGGGTGTCACAGACACATATAATTTACTACAGCTGTTTTGAAAGCAAAGTCTTTAGTATTTGTTTTGCTTTTATGAGGGTACAGGTTACCAATACCAGTAATTATTTCACATTGTAAGTCAAAGACCAATAGGATAAAGGTGCAGAACAGATATCTTTACAGAGAAGTATAACAGGAAGAAACAATTCCTGGAATTCAGAAAGAATCCTTTATGCTCACATAAACTGCAACCATATAAAAATCTGATTCAGAGGTAAGTTTAACTGCAGTGAGGAAGAATTCATTATCAGTTAACTGCATGTCTCAGATTCAGGTGTAACTAGTGTCAGTCCTAAACAGCACTTTTCAGTGGTAATTACCAATGGTGGACTATGCATTGCTATGACACACACAACACATTCATGCAAATGTTCAGGCATACACACACACACACACACACACACACACACACACACACACACACACACACACACACACACACACAGATATCCCCTCTACACATGCTGACACTCACTGCAGATGACAACCCCCAACTCAGTCTTATGCAAGAGCACATGCACACACACACGCGCACACAGACACACACACACACACACACACACACACACACACACACACACACACACACACACACACACACACACACACACACACACTCACACACACAGCAATCAGACACAGTTTATATCCCTGCAGACTTGCACATGTACTGCCACATATATACAAACACTCACACCCTTTCACCACTGCACCACTACTTTTGTGTGAAACGGCCCTACCTAGACTTGGCCAAGGCCTTTCAAATAATCCCCCACTCAGGCATCATTGAAAAACTCACCCAGCTTGGGGTCAGCCCATATACTCTCAGGTGGGTTGTAAACTAGCTCACTGACAGAACACATACAGTCAAAATAGGGGACTCCAGCTCCACCAGCAGACCCATTACCAGTGGCGTTCCACAGGGATCGGTGTTAGGTCCCCTATTGTTTGGAATCTTCTTCTCATAAGTACAAGCAAAAACAAAAGGTCCATGGCTGACAAAGTTTGCTGATGACTGCAGACTAGGAGCAGTCATTAAGTCCCTAAATGATGTCAGCATTTTACAAGAAGGACTTATGTAAACCAAAGATTGGTGCCAAGGTCATGGTCTTAAACTCAATGCAAAAAAATGCATTATCATCCCTTTTGGTAAAGGCAATGTCCCTGCAGATTACCTTATTAATAATAACACACAAAGCTCTTAATCAGTGGTGAGAGATTTGGGCACACAGGTTGACAGCGACCTCACTTTTGATCACCATGTCTCCATGATGGTAAGGAAGGCCTTCTACATTGCTAACTTCATAATCAAGGGTATAGTTTCCAGAACAAAAGTGGTTATAACCCCTTTGTACTCTTCCCTCATCAGGCCATTAATAGAATACAATGCTCCAATTAGTATGCACTTAAACAGGCACCTGCAGCAACTGGAGAGACCTCAAAGGTTCTTCAAAAAGAAAATTCAAGGACTTCAGCACATGTCTTACATGGACGGGCTGAAATCGCTGTCACTGTACTCTGTATCATATAGACTACTCAGAGGTGACCTGTGCCTTTTATACTGAGCAACCTATGATCTTGCCTTAATGGAAATACTGCACATTCATAAGTCAAACGGTACACAATTCATTCACTCTTAACATAGCATGTGACATCAACAATACTTGCTGGAGAGACAGATATGTCTCCCAGAGGTTGCATCTCCTCTGGAATAAACTTCCAATAGCGGTTAAACAGAGCCTTTCATTAAACCTTTTTAAGAGTAACTTGGACAATTTGATGGGAAACCACAAATTTACCCCAGGGATTTCACCTGTGTCCCTCTTGGATAGGTGCAGTCAGTGCTGATTTAGCTCTGCTTATAACATAGGCCTAGACCTAGAACCTTAAGGGAACACGGGTTGAACTTGGCTAAGCTTGTAAGGGCCTTAGGGCCGTTAGCCTAATAACCTCCTATGAACCTATGAACTTCATGGCAACATAGTCACTCCTGTTGGAAATAATGTGGGAATCTGACATTTTGGTCATGTTAATTAACAGAAATGACTGTATTAATGAATCACTTGACTTTGTAAATCTTTTCCCATGCATTTTCTAGGAGACGGTATATAGCTAGCATTAGTTACTCTCCTGGTATGCTTCAGTAGCATGTAATATGGCCATGGAGATTGCCCACATTGGTGATTCTACCAACTGTAAAATGACTACAGTAGGGCTTGTCTCTGAATCAGAAAGGATGTTTGCTTATCGCTGGCCACTTATGTTAGGACTTCCCAGTCTTGGTAGCCCTTTCTGAATACAAGGCAATTTGAATTAAATTTTAAACAGTTTGGCAACAAAATACTTTTATGGCATAGCTGTGATAGTGATGAAACGTTTATTAAGGATTAGTTGGTGAATGTTATAGGTATACCTGAGACAGGGAAGCAAGAAGCAATGCTGTTGAACTATGTAGTGTGTCATTCTTCTATGACGTGTCTTTCAACAGCTAAAGTATTTATTGTTTATCCAGAAATAAATGCAAGGTATACTTTTATCTCCATATCTAACAAGTCACAGTTGTTTTTTTTTTCATTATTGTATGTTTATTTAAACATCATTTAATAGAAATTAATTTTACAACATCTGTTCATCAATCAAAGACAGCAGTAGATACATAATGAAATTCCTTAATATTCATATGTTGCATGATATTACAAAGTTCTTCTAAATAGTACCAAAATGAATAGTTTTATATTACTGAAAAGAACCCTCTCAATCCTGAAGAAAAACAGCATGTAAGCTAAAGATTACTTGTGCACATTTACAATTTCCAAGTGTTAACTATATGTTTATTCCTTTTCTTTCCTTATTATTCAGTTCCTAAAATCAAATGATACACTGTTTTCTCCATTCTCAAAAACAAATAAACCAGTAGAAAGGAATTCATACCTTGTCATAGGAGCACATATTGAAAACCATGATTCATTGAAGAAGAGTACAGTAAAGCACATTTATTCCTCCTTCTTATGTGTAATTAAAATTAGAATTATATCCAGATCAGACATAGTTGAGATAGAAAGCAACATTGTAATACAGAAAAGGAAAATTCATTTATATTTTATACCAGATCACTTCCAAACTGATATTTTTCAACATACATTTTTATTGAACTAGTCTTACTGTTAAGGTACTCAAATCATCCATTTTAACAAGAACATCAACCTTATACTAAAGAGCAATACAGTAAACTCTCAGTTAACCGGCACCCATGGGGATTGGTAGATGCCGGATGACTGTAATTTCTGGTCGATTGAGAATTACTATTGTGTGAGAGATTGGACAGAGAATTTGCAATCTGATGCAAACTGACTGATTGAGTATGGAGCGAGTGTTGACATTTTAGCGAATTGACTTGTTTGGTTTGACTTGTACTCAGGTTGGGGAGAGAGGGAATTTATTTGTAGCTTCCTTTTTAAAACTCTAAAACTCTAAAAACATAAGGTTTCTGCAGGGGGAAAACAGAAAGTGCAACACATGAAAAACTGAAATGTTCATACTGTACTGTATTTCTTTTTTTTTTTTTTTTCTGGTTGCTTGAGAGTTCTGTTTGCTTGAGTTCTGGTTGACTGAGAGTTTATTATAAAATGCAATTCCACAAAAAAGATATATATTTCACTATTATCCACACTGCAGTTCCAGAGGTGCTGCTGAATCTTTTAATGTTTTGAAAATTTTATAAAATATCCCATTATTGATAAGAGAAAAGAAACTCATCAGGTATCTAACATCCAGCCATGCTGTGAAAGTAGGTTTGCTTTAACAATCAATGTTAGGAGTAAAGGCCCAGTCACTATCCATAGCCCACTTCACTTCCTTCCATCGCTGAATAGTCTCTTGTCTGTGTCAATCCCTCTGTGTGCTCAGACCCTGGAACAGTGTAATCTTCACTGTATTATTAACAGGAGCTGACGATAGCAAGTGCTGTAATAAAACCCATTGCTTCATTTTGAAAACACATTTCTATTGCTAAAATGGCTGTATTTCTAATGGGACCATCTGGTTGATCACTTTAGATTCTATGTAATAGTTTCCACTTCATAAGATACTGATTTGACTTAATTTGCTGCTACTTGAAGGAGTCACTTCAACTTAAACAGGACCATTAACTTCTCCAGCCCCTGTGTACATACAAGAGCATTAGTTTCTTTCCAGCATTCAACCACAAATCATTTTGATATCTCTGTAAGAAAGAAGGTTATATATCTATCAAGGCCTGAATTAATTCCTTGTTATGCTATTGGAAAGTTTTACTGCTCATTTATACATACTATAACTGAATTTGGGAAGCGAAACTTCAAACATTGTCCCTTCGGAAAGAAGATTGAAATAGCCACCACTGTTTAATACCCACTACGTAATAAACATATGAAATGCTGTGCCCATGAAACTTAAACATTAATAAATTGCACTTGCATCTTCATTTAGTCCTAAGATATGCTGTTTTCCAGTGCGGTGGTGGTGCTGCGGTAGCATTGTCGCCTCACAGTATGACGTTGTCCTGTTCTCTTCTCAGCTAGAGGGTCTTCTGTGTGGAGACATGCGTAAATGGGCATACCTTCATTGAAGGTTGCGCATCAGAGCTGGCAACTCGGCACATAAAAATCTACTGCCAATCATTAGCGGACCGGAGTTCCGCTGTGGCGACCCCTAACCGGGAAAAGCCGAAAGACACAACATATGCTGTTTTCCAGTACCAAACCATCCCATGGTGTCAGCAAGTGCCGCCATGTGACTTACTGGCTATGATTAATCACATCCCTGTGTATGTGTAGTACATCCTCAAAGTCATCCCCAATGATTCACATCAGAGCAAGGAGTTGAACTTGAAACAGAGTTTGCATTATACAATGGCATAACTTTAAAAAGCAAGATGTTTATTTAGAAAACACTGCCATTGTATCATAATAATTGCAATAATAATAATAATAATGCACTGAGGCAGGGGTCATTAATGATTCATATTTTACCTATCATATGCCAGGGGATTTACTTTGGTCATGCCAGGTGCAACCTTGTAACCAAACAGCACCTTTACCATGAGTAAAGTACAAATAACTAACTGCCTACTGTGATGTATTTCTTTATTATACAAGTATGGTAAGTTAAAAAGGTTTAATATAGGTTATATATAGGTGACTTTTCTCTGATATTGACCTAAATATACTGTAGTAGAGGCCATCACAAAACACAGGGATTACGCAACCATATCCTTGCTTGAGTATTAAATTTAGTTTTGCTGTATCCAGGCCAGACACACATGCACACACAGCTGGACATGCATGCACACACACACACGCACACACACACACACACACACACACACACACACACACACACACACACACACACACACCTGCAACCTGAACAGCTACTGTGGTGAAATCATAACACCTTACTAGTGGAAAACAAGTTAGTGAAGTGATAGGAGAAATGTTCTTCAAATAGCATCCTCCCATGAGTTTATAGTGTGTCTTTTTCATCCCTTTAAATCCAACAACTGCCCAAAAATCACAGGAAATCTTTTATCCATTCATTTCATTCTTTGTGGCTGGAGGTGGCAGGCAAGAAATCAAAGTAAAAACAAAGAGCTTCCACCGAAACAATGTACACTCCTGTTGTTGTCTGTTCAGGGAAGCAGTAAAAGAAGCCAACATCCAGACCCACCTGGGATAGGTAAAATCAAGATCATAAGGCCTGTAGAAAATGGCTTGAACTAATAAATATGGCTGTATCAGTACCCAGATTATGCATGTCATCCTGTTCCTTCTAAGTCTGCTTGAGACTGAGTCTTCTGTCTTATTTATTTAACATTTGTTTACCAGGAAAGTTCAACTTGGAACAAAGACAATTTTCACCAGAGGCCCAGGGAGAAACACTCCAGCCACATGTCTTTGTAAAGTGGGAGGAAACTGGAGCACCCGGAGGAAACCCACACAAATGGAGGGAGGACATGCAGACTCCACACAGAAGGCACTCCAGCCAAGAATTGAACTGTAGAACATCTTGCTGTGAGGCGACAACACTACCACTGCACCACTGCGCCATCCTTTACATCTTGTAAAATGGAATTTTTTTACAAGGCCAAGAAACACATTTTGTCAACTTAATATCATAAAATGTAAGCTGGAAAACAAATAATGTCCCTTTCTTTACCTATTCAAAAGTTTTTAGATTTTTTTCCTGATGCAGGAATTTTTATTTATTTACATTTTGGTCACAGGGATCACCACTGGATTAAAAAGTATGCACCCTTCTTTAAATAAATGATCTCATTGCATGTATAAAGTACAGATGCATACAGAATAGTAATAAGATTATATAAGAGCAGATGCTTTTAAATGAAAAATATAAATAGGCAAGGCTTTCTTGAATAACTTTATAAACATCCCAGGTTTGATTCATCTTGGAACACAAACTTAAGCAATAGCTAAAACCTGATTCCATATAAAAGTACAATGCCCGGCAGTTTCAGGTGTGAATTTTTCTTAAGACTTAACATTGTACGTGCAATGTATTCAATAAATTGTATTCAATAAATAAGGGAGAGTGTATTTTATATTTAATCAGTTACAAGGGAAAGTAATGTGTGCAATATCATAATGTTACTAATGCTGCTATGTTCCATGGAAAAGCAATTTTCCAAAAACAGCTAATAATTTCACAGGCTATATGCGTATCACTCTTAGGTCTTCAGCTATTAGTTGGACAGCGTCTCTGTGGAAAGATACATAAAGTCATGTAAGACAAAAAAATGATGGAGCAATAAATATGTAGAGAAAATTGATAAAAAGTGTCATTATGAACCATAAGATGGGATTTTTCTACCCAATGCTGGACCCAACAGCGTAAAACAAATGCAAAGCTCTGTCTAGCAACTTTATTAGCAAATCCTGGGCAGGCCGCAGACTAGAACCATTACAGATAATTGCGGGTATAGTTCAAACTAATAATGTTACCAGAGATTTGTTTTCTAACTAGGAATGTTAATAGAGACTACTTACATATTAGGATTCCTCTCAGGCTACCACCATTGCAGTGAATTCTTGGTATAGTACAAGCTTGTAATGTCACCAGTGATTTCTCAGTGAGGTACAGGCTAGCAACACTGCAGAAAATTAGGGGTGTAACAAACTAATAATGTTATCACGGAATCCTGGCTGGGGTAGAGGCCATCAGCATTATTGGAGATCCTTGGGTGCAGTACAGGCTAGTAAGGTCAACAGAAACCCTGGGTGAGATACAGACTAGTGTCATTACCAGGGAACTGTGGATGTATCATTTTCAGTCACTCTTCATTTCACAGCTATAACTGACCACCAAACCAAATCACTACTCACCTTATTCAACCCCTCAGGGCAAGGTTCAGCTTATTACATCACTCTTTTCTGAAACTCTCAGCTAACAACATTAACAAACCTCATACTCCTATATTTAACATGGCCGTAACTACAGATATTATCCCACCAGCTTTCAAGCGTCTACCATTATTTCCTTACTTAAAGTCCACTCACCCTCTGAACATAAAGATTACATGTCAGTTTCAAACCTTTTTCTTTAACAATATATATTTTTTTAAATCAACAAATATTTAAACACATAAACAGTAATGACCTACTCCATGATCAGTAACATGGTTTCAGAAATTCTTTGGTACTCTAATAGCCCTCCTTTCAATAATGGATACCATTTACAATAACAATAAAGATGGCCTTATTATCACAGATATATTTGTCAAAATGACTGGCGCCCTTAAAACAGTTAGTCATATCCTTATTCTCAAAAAATTACCAAAACAAAGCTTTGGGACATTACAACCCTTTGCCTCAAAAACTAATTAAAGAACAGAATTTTTCAAATCTACTGTTGTAATGTAATACCTGAAAAGGGCTTACTCAGTACTGGCAATCCACAAGGCTCGGGATTAGGACATTTTTTTCACTTTTTATTTATGACTTTACCCATTATCTGCCAAACCTCAACATAGTTAATATATGCAGATGATGCACTGTGACTTGAGTCTGCCAAAGCCCACCAGTCCGTACAATTTAAATTATAATCAAAATAGACTGATCTGTGCAACTGCCTCTACATGAAAAAAATATGCAAAAACAGAAAAAAAATGTCTTTGATGTTCTTTACTGCAAAGAAACTCTCTTCATTAGTATCATTAAAATATATGACATAAAGGAGGTATAATTTCCGATGCAACTCAGAAGAAATACCTAGGAAGCACTTTACTCAGCTTTAACATTCCTACAGTCAGTATCATTAATATGGTCAAAAAAGACAGAATAATCCACTGGGTAAACGCTCCATTGCTCACGAACAAAAGAATAATAAAATATACCAGGTATAAGAACAAAGGAGCGACCAAGGCAACAAGTTACTGAATCCTTTACCATAAAAGCGTTTTATTGTTGACAACAGAATCGTGGTAAGCGCTTTCGCATAAGAGCTTCCTCAGACCATGGAATCATACTTTAAAATAAAACACATAACCATCAACTGTCTAGAGGAAGTCAGAGCAGATTTCTAGGATATGCAATTGCCTCATATCCAGAGTCAGGAAATGCCTTCTGATTACTAAAATGGGAAGGCCTGCACAACTTCTGTGTAATATGAGAGAGCTTTGCCAGATTGTTTGATGTAGATGAAAGCTCGCTAGTTAAGAATATTGCCTTTTTAAGAGAGATTTCTACATGGTTGAATGAGTAATGAAAGATCAACATGTCTAAACGTATTTGTCAGACTACACATACCTCTTGCTCAACACACGAACCTGCATAAGAATCGAGATCTCAGGATTCAGTGTTCATGGTCATACCATCTCTCTCAAGTCCCATGTGAGACTTGGTGTACATAAACTAGGAAACAGCAAGTCATGGCATCAGCTATAGCTTGGTATGAATTTCTACTACTGAATTCATCTCACACACCTGTAATAACTGGCCTAATCAATGGCTTCAGTTGTCTTCACTACACCCGAATTCAACTGCATGGAATCAACAGTGGGAGTTTAGTGGGAAATTTAATAAGGTTTGTTTCTGACAGGAAGAGAAGCAGGTAGTGGTCAGGTGAAGAGGCTTGTTCCAGTACCAAGTCTTTTGTCACCACACACAGCTAATTTCAAGTCTAGTGACTGTTCTTTTTTATAAACACCAGTGGTAATAAGCTAAACAAACCCTTGATCCATAATATGCCAGAAGAAATTACTTACATGGGCTACTGATTCAACAATCATACCTAATGTCGAAGTTATTTGAGACAATTAAGACAACAGTGAGTTCTTGCAAAAATGTCTTCAAATCACTAAGGTGGATGATATATGAGAAGAAATATGCAGTTTTCCTCTCCCCCAAATTTTTATTTTAAAGAAATGGCATATCTGCAGGAATCATGGTCCATCCTTCAGGCTGGACCCAAGTCAGAAAGGTACTTTGTCCATGATTTGCCCCATCTAAGGTGGTGTGTAATGTCCCCATGCTGGGCCAGTTATCAAGGAGCCTGAATCCTCACTAATGACACTGGAGAGGGATGTGCACTTGAGATACAAATGGATACACTCAATATTTCCAGATACAGACCTCTATGCATCAAGCATAATTTCACTTAAGAGCACACAAGGAACACAGTCAGCCTGGGATCTCAATTTCTCTATATCTGTATCCCTCCAGGCCCCCAGTAAGACTTCCTACTGATACAGCTGTAGGGTTAGGCCCTCAGCTGAGTGTCCAAGCCAAATCCTATAGCACCCTCTCTGTGAAACCAGTACTTCATGTCCCTGCCCCAAGCAGCTGACACACACACAAACACACACACACACACACACACACACACACACACACACACACACACACACACACGCACACACACACTTTGAGATTTAATTTCCACACACACACACACACACACACACACACACACACACACACACACTCTTTGAGATTTAATTTTCACAGACACACACACACACACACACACACACACACACACACACACACATACACACACACACTCTGAGATTTAATTTTCACACACACACACACACACACACACACACACACACACACACACACACACACACACACACACACACACACTCTCTCCTGGAAAAGGTTGGCACAGGCTATCCGCTCGACCAACTTTGCCCAGATTATAAGGTAGATTCACTGCCACCAGTCAGTTACTAGAAGGCTCTTACAAGGGTATCCAATTATACTGAATGAAATTAATATTAATACAAATGGCAATGCTGACCAAACAGCAAGTCTTTCAGGAGAGGCCAGAGTTATCACCAAATATATATGTGCAAATACTCTCAAAGCTTAAATATTTTCTAAAAAGGACCTGCTACAATGAAAAGTTGAAATGTATTTAATAATAAATAATAACAAAATACTAAATATCTATTTACAGTAAGCACCAGAGTTTCAGTGACAGGAAATATTAAAAATAACACCAATGGAAAGTTTCATACAGTTATAGAAAAACAGTACTTCTAATCTCACTATATTTTGCTGATCTCACTATATTTTCCTGACGAATCTAAAAGAATTACTGTTCCCTAATTAAGTTGCTTACTACTGCAAGGCAAGATGATGTGGGCAAGGAGTCCCAGCTTTCAGATCTAAGACAGAACCCAAAATGCTCAGAGCAAATCCCTGCTAATATCTAAATATTATTTTTGGCTTACAGAATGATGTCACACACATCTGGCCATCTGACTCTGCCCCCATGCCATCATCAGCACTAGAAGCTGACAGAATCTTAGCACCCACACACTACCACACAGAGAGAGAGAGCCCTGCTCAGATCTCCTGGAAGTCACAAAACTATCAAACCATTTCATTCTTCCCACAAGAGCTACCAATTATTCTCCAGCACAGACACTGCATTTCTGGTGCTATTCAAAACTGTGGGACAACATGGCTCAATCCATAAAGTGATTTAACCTCAAGAATATCTTGCAAAGTCAAGTGGATTAAGACCAACCTCCTCACCTCCAGCATACACTGCCACAATATACACATTCAAACAGCCACAATAATGCTTGCACATCTCTTTTCCCTTTAGCAGGGTACACCACTGATTCATCTCAACACAAGCAAACCTCAGAAATACACCCTCAGTACATTTACAAAATTACAACTAGCTGTGCTGGCATACATTACAAATCCACTGCGCTATGTCTCCTGGCATGGCTCTCAGTACCTCTTATCGTCACATGCTGTATGAGGGAAAAACCTGAAGGAATGACTGGCAGTAGATGAGACAGTCTGCATGTGATCATGAATAAACTGACATAAAGGTACCAATAAGTTATGTTGCAACATAACTACTTTAAAAATGGGTCTTACTTGGCCTAGTCAGACAATAATGGAAACCAAATGCAATAAATAAATATATATATCTGTTAAATATTTCTCTCTAACTGCAAACATTTGGTTATTTACTCTGCATCATGCTCTGACTCTGATCTGCTCCTCTCCTCTCTCACATCCTACTGGTTGCAGTATTCATTTACCAGTCACCTGCTCCAGTACTCCCATGCAGTGTAACAGGAGTATGATACCTCTATACTGCCCAGCATTTTAAAACTCACCATATTTTGTGTGCACTACCAAAAAATGCTTATTTTACTATCATTTGGGATATGTATTTCAGTCACTAATGCTGTGAGTACGCTCAGGAGTCATTTCTCCCATAACTCACTCAACATCTGCCCTAACTTCATATGAGCCTGCTGCTTTCCCTGACTTTGTTTTTTTTTTACTGTGGGTGGCACAGTTTCTGTGGGGTCTTCTTCATTTAGAAGCTTCTGGAAGCATTCCTTCCATCTGCCTTTGATATTTGCAATAAATAAACACTTAAAATAGTTTAAAACTGTAAAAATTAGAAACAGTCACAAATAAAAGCCCATCTCCTTTAGCAGCAACTATATGTCAACCATGAGAAAAAAAACTGCAGCTGCAGATGTCAAAACATCAGTCTAAATGACCCCACACATTTTGGCTTTGTCAAGGGGAGGTCATGTCTGTTAAATCTGGTCAACTCCTATAAGACAGTCACCAAAGCCACGGATAAGGGGAAGATGGTGTGCACCGCCTACCTTGACCTGGCCAAAGCCTTCAATACTATTCCCCACTCAGGCATAATAGATAAACTGTCTCAACCACGCATCAATCCATATGTTACCAGATGGGTAGCAAACTGGCTCACCTAATCAAAATAGGGGAAGCCACCTCAATCAGTAGACCTGTAACGAGCGGCATACCCCAGGGATTAGTCTTGGGGCCTCTGTTATCTGGGATATACTTCTCTGAGGTGCAGGCCAAACCATTGGGCTTTGACTGACCAAGTTTGCAGATGACTGCAGGCCGGGCACGGTCATCAATTCCCCAAGTGAAGTGGACGTCCACCAAGAGGGTATCACCCAAACAGATGACTAGTGCCAGAAACATGGCCTCAAGATGAATACCAAAAAATGCATCATCATTCCCTTTGGGGAGAGTGACATTCCCACATATTATCACATTAATAACAGCATCCTAAGCACACAATCAGTTGTGAGGGATTTGGACAGTCAGGTTGATAGTGACCTGACTTTTGACCACCATGTTGCTTCCATTGTACCGAAAGCTTTCTACATGGCCAACCTCATAAGTTTTCTACATGGCCAACCTCATCCAGGGACAAAGAGGTCATGATATCCTTGTGTTCTTCCCTTATAAAGCCAGTTATTGAGTATAATGCCCCCTTCGGCATGTACCTCACAAAGCACATGCAGCAGCTGGAGAGACCACAGAGGTTCCTCTCCAGAAGAAACCAGGGCCTCAAATATTTACCCTACACAGATAGGCTATCATCCCTGTCTCTCTACTCAGTTTCATACAGACTCCTCAGAGTTGACCTCTGTCTGGCATACAAAGCAATCTCAGACCCCGCCTTGATGGGACTGCTGCATATCCTCAAGTCAAGCTCCACTCAAGTAAACTGCACGTGGACCTCAACCTGGACTGTGATATCAATAGGACTTGGTGGGACAGATGTGTGTCCCAGAGACTCCTCCATCTGTGGAATAGACTCCCTCTCCACATCAAGCAGAGCACCTCATTATCCCTTTTCAAGCAAAACCTGGATAACTGGTTGCGAAACAGAAAATATACCCCTGTGATTCCACCTGTGTCCCTGCTGGACAGGTGCTTTGGGTGCTGACTTGTCTACACATGGGCTAAACTTTTGGCTAGGCTTATAAGGGCCTCAGGGCCAATAGCCTAGTAACTTCCAATGATCATGAGCTGATGATGATCCTATAAATATTCCAAAACATTAGAATGCCAAAATAATTTAGACTTTCAAAAAAATAGCTATCAATCACATACCAATAGTCATGCATGCTCTAGTCCCAACCATGGTCTTCAAGTTGCAGAAATGAGCAGCACCTAACAAAAACTCCTAATGAACTTTGACCTATAACAAAATAACTGGGCTGCTGGCATTGCAAAAACCAAACTCCTACATGTCAAATTTTAATGAAATTCTTAAAAAAGCTGAAATCACCAGTGATAAACCAAGATGAAAAATGCAGTAATCAGATAACACATGCTACTCAGAGTGCTAAAGATATTGCCTAAAACTGTCCAAATGTTATCCATAGGCAGGCAAATATGTGCCCTCTTTGGGCATGTACACCATGCATCATGAAAAGTTTGTTTTATGTTTGTAACCCTCTGACATTGCAGTATTCCAGAATGTATAACTTGGCAACAACAAAGTAATGTCTGCAGCATTTACACTGATAAAGTAGGAAGCTGAAAATTTAGACAGAGGTCAGAAAATGTAGAGACCAATGAGACCACCATTTAAATGCACAAAGGCTCAAAAATGTTAGTCTCACATCAAAAACAGGATTTGTTGTGGAGCAGACATAAAATAGTTTGTTACTGATACAAATAGATTTGGTGGGGTATGCAGAAAACTATATTCACAACAGAATAAAGTGACTTTACCATTGAGTCTTGAAGATTAAGACATTAGAATAATTTGTGGGTAGCATAAAGTATTGAAGAGAGTGAATTAGTTGTAAGCTCCAAAAGAACAAATAAGAGAGAGAAAAGAATGAGCATAATATTGCCAGTAAGGTATCACCATAATATTTTGGCAGCTTTTAATGCTTCCCGATCACATTGCATTTATGCTATACCATCTACCCTTAATCATTAAGCAGAATGCAATTCATTTTGAATTCAACAGTCAAGAAGAAGGTTTGTGATGCTCATAATATTGCTAAGGAATAAAAAGGATACTTTAAAACATTTGCTGTTGAACTTCCAGTTCAATATATGTCAACTAATGTGCCCACAAATTGCCATATCTTGCTTATTTCTTAACACTCTTCTTCTTTATGTTTTTATCGTCATACGTACGGGCCTATTTTGTGAACCATGGCAGTCATTGCACAATTCATTTGGAAAACATATCTTCACACCCAGTTTTGAAGTTTTTCTTCCTAATACTGGGACTCATAAAATGAGCCAATAAAGTTATAGTTTTGAACACTTTGTGCACAATATCTGCCATCATAAAAGTCATTAAGAACTCTACATTTCATTGGTAATTTTGTTGGCTCATCACATTTTGATTACAAGTTACAATAAGGCTTCACTGGAAAGCCATACAATTACTATAAAACTTGCATTATAGTCTTTGAACTCATAACTCCTGAGTGACGCCTCCAGGTGCATCTGCAGTTAACTCCTCCTGACACCTCTAAGCGTCAAATATTGTTTGTTCGTATTTGCATTAGTAATTCCAAAACCATGCTACATGCAAGGTTTTTGTAAGATTTCATCTTAAAGCTTACAGAATAGCAAACTCAACAACATTAATATTTGACCTCTGTCTAGTGCAGGTAAATAGATATTAACTGTTGTTTTTATGATATTAATTTATGTAGATATAATTTTTACATCTTTTTAAATAATCTCAATAACCAAGTAACACAGACAGAACTCCTTAGCCTCATAAGAAGATTCTCAGCTAAATGAATAAAATGCTGCTGACAGTATGTGTGTAACTTGAGTGGTTGCTGTGATATTGTAAGTTGTTTACAAAATATTATAAACATAATAGTTACTGTGCTTACTGTAATTTATAAAATTTAAGACCTATAAAGAATACTACTACTATAAAAACAGTTTGTGTTCAAGAGTTTGCCATTTATACTTCTTTCATAATCCCTAAGATTCCAGAGATATGAACATTTGTTTGAAATATGAGAACATAATTTGATTCTGTCAAAAGGTTTAGGCTCTGCCCATTTGAAGTTACAGTGCAAACGTCCTGAGCTCCATTGGAGTGAATGAGTTAATTTTTAAAAAAATTTTTAAATATAATCTATAGCAATGTGCTCAATAAGTCATCTCTTAAGGACCAGTTCATAGATAATATCATTACCACTATGTAGAACAGTCTAGGATGGTGATGGTTATAAAATCATCACAAACTCTTCATTTGGAATAAAACTATATAAAAACAAGGCAGTTTTTCTTGAGCATGGGACAGTGTGGTAGCTATAGAGAAAAACTGTCTAAAACCCTTACAGCTTTCATGTCCATCTATCACACATCCTTAGTTAAAACCTAAACATACTTTATTTTTGTAAAATTTCTTCTTTGAAATATCAAGATATATCTATTTCAAACATACATCTCTAGCTATATCTATATCAATGTTTATATTTTCTATTTCTATCTATCTATATATAATGGATCCCTAACTGATTATCGAACTTCCGAAAATTCGAAATTCATATGGCCGAGACCATGTGATCTAATTTTTGGAAGTTTGAATGTTTTCAGTGGAGATCACCACACAGCAAAATTTACCCTTTTCCTCAATGTAGTGCGATTTTGGAGTTGGTATATTTAATTAGCAGGGGGTGTGATGGGTGCAGAGGGGTTTGCCCCCCCCCCCTTCAATAAAGGTAAAAAAAAAGGTTTTGTTTTTTATTTATTTTTTTTTTTAACATTCAAACTTCCAAAATTTCAATCATATGGTTTTGACCTTATGAAATTTGAATTTCTGGGCATTCAATAATCTGATAGAGATCCATATATAATATTATATATAAATATCATTATAGTATATATATATATATATATATATATATATATATATATATATATATATATATATATATATATATATATATATATCTATAAATAATTATAGTTAGAACCGTACACACCAAATGACTGACAATTCATAATGTCAACACATCAAAATAAATTGCAGACAAAATGCTCAGATCCACTACTTCTCTGATCATTTTACACAAAAAACACAATGAAATAAAACAAAAACTTCTAACCCATAGCAATACCAAACACATGGTGTATATTTTAATAGTGGTAGTGTTACAGAAAGTATTTTTCTAAGGTAAGGTGCAAGGTTAGAATCAAGATTTGCACACAGTAAGGTGGGCATGGGTACTCCAACACCCTGCATCACCTTTATAATGCTTTCTAACCCTAACCCTATTCTTTACCTTAGAAAAATCCTTTTTGTAACACTACCATCACTCAAGACAGGCTCAGACACAAAACATGCATCAAAAATACACAATGCATGAAAGTTATACCTTTACCTAACCATTTCTCTCAGCCTAACCCACCAACACACAATGCACAAAAGCACTCCTTGTAACAGCAACCCACTTACCCCATCAGCATTCTGAATTGTCAACATTTTGATACTGCAGTTCTATCTATCAGGACTCTGAACTGACTTTTTTTAATTGTATTTAGCTTTTAGCTTGAGTCACATTTTTCCTGGCAATAAATACATTTCACCAAGCAATGGGACACATTTTTATTTTATTTATTTAACATCTGGTTACTGGGCAAATTCTGGCTGAGCAGAAAAAGCCCATTTTTCAGCTGATGCCCAGGGAGAAAAGCTCCAGTACAAAATTAAAAATAATGTTTTGCAATAAAAATAATAGTTAACATTAACAAGAGAAGAAAAAGCACATTTACAATGTTCCCAAAATGTCTTGTGCACAAAATTTAGAAATAATGTTTTGCAAAAAATAGTCAACAACAACAAATAAGAAAATATCCATATTTAATGTTCCTAGAAGGACATATATATAGTTTTTGTATAAATTGAGTACATGCATACATCAAAATATACCTCCTGATATTTACCACTTTGTGGTGTTCAGCATGTTTGCATAACTGAAGAACTGTATAAGACTGGCCTGTGTCTGCAAAAAAAGGTAGAACTAAGATACATGGTTCAGATGAACTAAAATACATATATCTGCAAAAAACAAAAATGTTCTAAGCTTGTTTCCTGCCTTTCCTGTAACTAGAGTTGTCCGGATACAGATTTGCTGTATCCAGGACTGTTTTGTAAGTTTCTGAGTTCCCCAGACCTTTCTGTGCTAGCGGGAAGCGATCCAGCTTATCAGTGAGAGTGGTAAGCACTAGGTAGCCTATCTACCACAAGAGAAGTGGTTTCTGACTCTGAAATTATAGTTTATTGGCCGTCTGGGCATTTTTTTCTATCCCTTTCAACTTTCTCTTCTCTCTTGCACTTTAATTAGCTTATTCGCACAGCACTTCATCAGGCTTTTTGTAGCAATTATTGTGGCACACATAAGTGTTATCAGCACTAGACGTCCTATAAGGAAACAGCTCCAGTACTTAGTAATGATGACCATCCCTCCTGGCATGTCTAAAGGTCAGTTTCCTGTGCTTTCTCCTATTAACCTGGTGAACTTGGGCATTTTGAGGTAGTGTAGCAACTGCCTCATGTACACAGACAACCCTTTCCTTTTACCTCCCAATACTCAGACTAGTGAGAGATGCGCTTATATCTCCAAATTGGAAGCCATGCACTCTCCAGCCAAGACAGAATAGCTGGTCAAGAGGAGAAGGTCAACACCTGCACCATACCACATGGAACACATAGCCCTCCAGAACACCCACCATTACAGCCCTCACATAAAAAAAAAACAAACCACGCACCCACCTTCGCGGAGGCTCTCAATAGAAATCTACCCAAACAGCAGAGACCTCCAAGGCAGAAATGCACTCAACCACAACAACACAGCACAAACCACAAGACACATAGCTCAACTACACAGTGTGCCCCTCAACCTAAGCCCCAAAGGCAAAACAGCTTGCCCAATACAGTAAACATAGGTGACTTGATAGTGAGGCACACAGATGTCTCACTCACTAGGTTGAATAAGGAGAAGGTAACAGTCAGCTGTCTGTCAGGTGCTAGAATCTGACACACAACACACGCACTTAGGTCACTCCACAACAAGTACAAGTATGACTCTGTCATTGTCCATGTGGGTGTGAATGACTTGAGATGCACCTCCCTGGACTACATGAAAAGAGACATGGTGGAGCTCTCAGATTATATGTCCCAGGCAGGTATGACCCTAGCCCTGAGCAGCATCCTACCATTGACCAGAATGATACCACAGTACAAACAGAAAATGATTGACTTCAACAATTGGCTAAGTTGCTGGTGTCATTCTAAGGGGATCCAGTATCTGTCTGCTTGAGATGACATTACTGACAGACCTCGACACTTTGCCAGAGATGGCCTGCATCTATCACCCCTGGGTTTCAGGGTACTGACTAAGGCTCTTGCCACCCCTATAGTGCCTTTTTTAGGTGGTGTTCCAAAGACCAAATTACCACTTTAACAGCTATAAATAAATACAATCTGAGGGTCATGCTGCTCAACACTAGAAGTCTAAATCTCAAGATGCTCTCGCTCAAAGCACTCCTCAAAATGGAGAACATTGACATTTGTGCTGTAATGGAGACCTGGTTTAAAGCAGCAGAAAGCACTCCTGCACTACCAGGCTATAACTCATTCCACACCTTTCAGCCCCAGAACATGGACCAAAGCTCAAAGGTAGTGGTGTCTCCATATTCATAAAGGATATGCACACCTCCAGACTAGTAGCCCAGCATAACACACATGAGATACTCCAGGTACAACTAACATTAGGTAAGATGGCGATTCAGGTCATAGCCTGCTATAGGTCCCCAACCATATCCCAAGACTCTCACTCCACATTCCTAAGCACCCTGGAAACTATTAAGATCCAACCCAATACTCTCATACTGGGTGACTTCAACTACCCCTCCATTAGCTGGGAAAACTACTCATGCACTGGCCTAACACTTCCTGGAATTCATCAGTTCCACTGCCCTGGACCAGCTCATTCTTACCCACATTAGAGGAAGCAACATCCTTGATCTGGTTATTACTAACATGGGCAACCGTTGCTCTACACCAATAGTCAATTCCTCCCTGGTTAGATCAGACCACAAACTAATCACTGTGGAAATCCACATCTCACCAACACACCCCCTCAAAGGTATCCACCATGAAAAACTTCTCCAAAGCTGACTTTGGACTCTTAAAAACAGAGGTGGCTAACTTCATGGCACCCATGCCAATGGAAAATAGATGCATGACTGCTGAATCATACACCGATGCACTGTATGAATATGTATGTAAATGCATGGAACTAGCCATACCCAACAGAAACAAGATGGTCTCCTCCAAAAAAAGAAAGCCAGTCTGGTTGTCCCGTGCCATTAATAAACTCTACAACAGAAAGAAGAAACTGTTGCAGAAAAAGGTGAAGTCCCAAGACTGAAAAAATTCCCTTATTAGCCTCAACAAAAAGTTGAGATCCCTCATCAAAACCTCCAAAGCCAGCTATGAAGGCAGAATTGCAGCAGACACTAAAAACAACCACAAAGCCCTCTATAGTTGTATCAAGAATCTCCATGGCAAAACTCAGATTTGCACTGAGTTACTGCACAATGGTAACTCCTATACTGAGCCAAAAGATATTGCCAACATACTGGCTGATAGATTCAGTACCAACTTTACCCCTCTCTCCCCCCCAAAGGACAAATCTCAATACCGGTACAATGCCAGGCACTCAGCATTACTGCAGCACAGGTTAAACTGCATTGTCTAAGGCCAAGAATACAGCTTCCATGGGACCCAACAATATCCCTGGCTGTGTTCTGTATGACTTACAAAGTGAACTGGCACCACATACAGCCTCACCTCAGGCTTTGTCCCTTCCAAATGGTTATAGTCATCCCTCTCCATAAAGGAGGAGCGACTACAGACCCTGGAAATGATTGCCCCATTAGCCTGCCGAGTCTGATATGTAAGGCTATGGAGTGCATCATCATGGATCTAATAAACAAGGATATAGGGAATCTCCAAACTATGGATCCCAAGCAATTTGGTTTTGTGAAAGGTAAATCATGCCTGCTCAACCTGGTTGACTTCTTTGAGTCAATTATCAGAGTGGTGGATGAAGTTAAGGCAGTTCATACGGCCTACCTCAATCTGGCCAAAGCCTTTGATACCATTCCTCACTCAGGAATTATTGATAAACTTAGCAAACTAGGCATCAACTCCTATATCATTAGGTGGGTTGCAAATTGGCTTACAGATAGAACCCACAGTGTGAAAGTAGTGGACTCCAAGTCAGACTGCCGACCAGTCATGAGTGAAGTCCCACAGGGATCAGTCCTGGGTCCACTCCTGTTTGTCATCTACTTCTCAGAAGTCCAGGCCAACATGGAGGGACTGTGGATGACCAAATTCACAGATGACTGCAAGCAGGGAGCCCTTATTAACTCCCCAAGTGATGCAGACATCCTAGAGAAAGGCCTCACTGAGACCAATGACTGGTGTCAAAACCATGGCCTTCAGGTTAATGCCAAAAAATGCGTCATCATCCCCTTTGGGAAAAACTCATTCCCAGTAATTACCACATCGATGGGAGCCCACTGAACACTGAAGGCATTATAAGAGATCTGGGGACACAGGTTAACAACAACCTCCCCTTCGATCACCACATTGCCACTGTGGTCAGAAAGTCCTTCTATGTGGCACATCTCATTACCAAGGGTTTTGCATCCAGGAAGAAAGAGGTCATCATTTCTCTCTACTCTTCCCTCATTAGACCAATCATAAAGTATAATGCCCCATTTGGCATGTACCTTACTACACACCTGCAACAGCTTGTGAGGCCACAAAAGTACCTCATGAAGAGGATCTTAGGCCTTAAACACATGTCCTTCATGGACAGACTCAAAAAAACTACAGTTATTCTCTGTCTCATATCATCTACTAAGAGGCGATCTCTTCTTGACTTACAAAGCCATGTCTGAGCCAGCTCTGTTAGAAATGCTACATCTAAAGAAGTCCCAATCCCTCCACAACACATGCTCCAGAGGCCTCATCTCATTACCACAATCAACAGAACATGCTGGAGGAACAGGTTCATAACCCAGAGACTGCCCATTCTCTGGAAAAGACTTCCCATACATGTCAAGCAGATCACCTCAATAGCCTTCTTCAAGAGAAATCTTGATGAGTGGATGGGAAATAGAAAGTTCTCCCTGGGGATCACTTGATAGAGGCACTAGGAACTAACAACGGGCAGCAAGTGCCAGTGCACTACTATGGGCTAGGCGTGTAAAGACCCCAGGACCATTAACCTACTACACAACTGTGAACCTATATCTATATCCATATCTATATCTATATCTATATCTAATGTAGATCCCATATGACTGTTCTGTTGCAAGTTTCTCCGATTGCCATTGATTCTGACAAAATATGATATCCATCATCTCAATACCCATCTGATCAAACAGATCTAACATCTCATGGTGGAACACGGAACCTTGTACCACTCCATTGGGGTACTTACAAATATGTAGTCATTTTGGAACCCTTTGTTGCTGTATACAATATTTTAGAAAAGAATTGTCCTTAACCAGGGACTTAGAATTTGTTAAAAGCTTCTCAAACTTTTTAATGCCTTCATCAGCACCTACAACTGCTGAATAAGATCTCTTCTCAATACATGAATTTGAAACAGAAGCCCTTTCATTGTTAAAACCTCCATTCACATTCATATTTTTGGTTTCTGCCAGAAATTTTGTTTGTTACCATTAAAGATTTGTTTTGATTATTCTCCAAAATGATGGTTTGAAGTGCTATTTTGAAACTATGACATTAGGTACCCACTTGGACCATTCTGAGATTTGTCACATACACCAATGTATGGAAATGGTCCTTAAGAACAATTTTATTTATTACGACAGGAAATTTTTTAAACAACACAGAGGTGTTGCAATGGGGGCATCTTCAGCCCCTGTTTTTAGTGATATGATTATTTGGTATTGGGAAACTACAAGAGTTTTTAATTCCCCTCTCTTTTCTAAGGTTGAGACATACTTGAGGAACCTGGATGACATATTTATTATATGGAAGGGCTCTGTTGATGAGTTGGAACATTTTGTTGATTTTTTAAACAACTCTACTAGTTTTTTGAACTTTGCATGTCAATGCAGTGACAATTCTATTAACTTTTTGGACATTACTGTCTAAAAAAACTGACATGTGGTACATACAAGTCCAATTTATATAGAAAAGACACTTTCCTTCAATTTCTATTTGCATGTTGACAGTCAGCATCCCCTTTGGAAAAAAATGTATTTTGTAAACGGGCAGCTTATTAGACTAAGTAGATTAGTTTCTGGGGACCACATTTTTAATCAAGAAGTTGTAGTCTTTTTAAAGATCATGGATATCCAATCAACCTATTGGAAGACCTGATTAAATTTATCACAGGGACTAGACACACAGATTATGGTCCATTATTGTGTTCCTCAAATAGTTTGCCTAATAAAATTAGTAATGTGACAGATGATTCATCTCAGGTTTTTGTTATTCAGCTTAATGTTTTCTTTCTCTTAAAAATCCTATGGATTACCACTAGAGAACTGTACTAGGGGCCTTTGGGTTGCTTAACCAGTTAGGAGAGCATCCAAAATTTGTATATAAGAATTGTAAAAACTTGAAGGCAATTATTGAAAAGAATATGGCCTGCACCTGTCACCCCAGGGATTCCAGATACTGGCCAAGGCTCTTGCCACCCCTATAGTGCTTTTTTTAGGCAATGTCCTGAAAACAAAATTACCACCATAACAGCTACAAGCAAATGAAATCTGAGGGTTATGCTACTCAGTGCTAGAAATCTAAATCTCAAAATGCACTCACTCGAATCACTCCTTAAAATGGAGAACATCGACATCTGTGCAGTGACCGAAACCTGGTTCAATACTCCAGAGAGCACCCTAGCAATACCAGGCTATAATTCGTACCACACCTTTTGACCCCTAAACCTGGACCAAATCACTAAAGATGATGGTGTCTCCATATTCATAAAGGATATGCACAACTTCAGACTAGTAGCCTAACATAACGCAGAGATACTTCAGGTACAACTAAGACTAGGTAAAACTGCAATCCAGGTTGTAGCCTGCAATAGATCTCCCACCATGTCCCAAGACTCCCACTCCACATTCCTAAACACACTGGAAAATACTAGGGTACAACCCAATACCCTTATATTGAGAGACTTTAACTACCCCTCTATTAACTGGGAAAATTACTCATGTACCAACACACTTGCTCAATGTTTTCTGGAATTCATTAATTCCAATGCCCTGGACCAACTCATTCTTAGCCCCACCAGGGGTAGAAACATCCTTGACCTGGTCATTACTAACATGGGCGACTGTTGCTCTACACCAGTAATCAACTCCTCCCTGGTCACATCTGACCACAAGCTAATCACCATGGATATCCACATCCGACCTTCACCCCACCTTAAAGGAAACCACTGTAAAAAAAAATTTCTCCAAAGCCAATTTTGGGCTTCTAAAAACAGAGGTGGCTAACTTCATGACACCCATGCAAATGTAAAATAGGTGCATGACTGCTGAATTTACACCAATACACTGTATATGCACATACACAAGTGCATGGAGTGGGCCATACCAAACAGAACTAAGACACTCTCCTCCAAAAAAAGGAAGCCACTCTGGTGGTCCCCCACCATAAAAAAACTCGACAACAGAAGGAAGAACTGTTGCAGAAAAGGGTGAATTCCCAAGACTGTAAAAACTCCCTTGTTAGCCTCAGCAAAAAACTGAGATCCATAATCAAATCCTCTAAAGCTAGCTACAAAAACAAAGTTACTGCAGATTCTAAAGACAACCGCAAGGCATTCTATAGTTATGTCAAGAATCTACATGTCAATACTCAGATCTGCTCTGAGTTACAGCACAATGGCAATACATATACAGAACCAACTGATATTGAAAACATATTGGCCAACAGGTACAGTGTGAACTTTACACCCCTTTCACCCCCTAAAGGGCCTATCACAATACCGGAGGAAAGCCAAGTCCCTATTATCACAGCTGCACAGGTAAAAACTGTACTGTCCACAGCAAAGAATACAGCTTCCATGGGACCTGATAATACCCCTGGCTGTGTTCTACATGAATTAAAAAGTGAACTGGCATCACACTTAAGTACCCTGTTCAATCACAGCCTCATTTCAGGTTTTGTTTCTACCGAATGGTGCACTGCTACGGTCATCCTACTCCACAAAGGGGGAGGGATTACAGACCCTGGGAACTACCGCCCCATTGGTCTGATGAGTCTGATATGTAAGGCTATGGAGCGCATCATCATGGACCTTATAAATAAGGACATAGGGAATCTCCAAACTCTGGACCCCATGCAGTTTGGGTTTGTGAAAGGTAGATCATGCCTGCTCAACCTGATAGACTTTTTCGAGTCTGTCACCAGAGGTGTGGATGAAGGCAAGATAGTTCATACAGCCTACTTAAATCTTGCCAAGGCCTTTGGCACCATCTCTCACTCAGGAATCATAGAGAGACTCACTAATCTAGGCATAAACCCCTATGTCACAAGATGGGTTGCCAACTGGCTCACTGATAGAACCCACACTGTGAAAGTAGCAGACTCCAAATCTGACTACCGACCAGTTACAAGTGGTGTCCCACAGGGATCAGTCCTAGGTCGTCTCCTGTTTGGCATCTACTTCTCTAAAGTTCAAGCCAACACAAAGGGACTCTGGCTGACCAAGTTCACAGATGATTGCAAACTAGGAGCCATTATTGATTCTCCAACTGATGTAGACATTCTACAAAAAGGTCTCACTGACACCAATGACTGGTGCCAGAACCATGACCTTAAGCTCAATGCCAAAAAGTGCATTGTCATTCCCTTTGGGAAAAATTCAGTGCCCATGAACTACCACATAGGTGGTAGTCCACTAAACACCAAAGGTGTGATAAGAGACCTGGGGACACAGGTTGACAGCAACCTCTCCTTTGATAACCACATTGCCAGTGTAGTCAGAAAGTCCTTCTAGGTGGCACATCTCATTATAAAAGGTTTCTCATCCAGGATGAAAGAGATCATAATCCCTCTCAACTCGTCCCTCATTAGACTTATTATAGAATACAATGCCCCATTTGGTATGTACCTCACTAGATACCTACAACAACAGGAAAGGCCACAAAAATACCTCACTAAGAGGATCTTAGGCCTTAGACAGATGCCCTATATGTTCAGACTAAAAAAACTCCAGCTATACTCTGTCTCTTATCGCCTACTTAGAAGTGATCTCTGCTTGACCTACAAAGCCATGTCTGACCCAGAGCTGCTAAATATGCTGCAACAAAAGAAATCCTAATCCCTCCATGCCACATGCTACAGGGACCTAAACCTCAATACCACAATAAACAGAACATGCTGGAGGGACAGGTTCCTAACCCAGAGACTTTCCATACTCTGGAATAAACTTTCCATTCACATCAAGCAGAGCACTTCACTGGCCCTCTTTAAGAGAAATCTTGGCAAGTGGATGGGCAATAAGAAGTTTACCCCAGGGATCACTTCAGTGGCCTTGCTTAACAGGGGCACTGGGAACTAACTTTGGGTGGCATGATGCCAGGGAATCTTCTTGGGCTAGGCTTATATAGGCTCCATGGCCATTAGCCTACTACACACCTATGAACCTATGAACACCCGGTAATTTTAACAGAGATTTAGGCATGAAATGTTGTGGTGCCTGCAAGCAGTGTAGGTTTTGCTTGTTCCTGTTTTTTCTAGCATAATCTCAATCAAAGGGAGTTTTAATTGTAATACAAAAGGGGTACTGTATATTGCCTATGTTTTTCTTGCTCTCTATTTTACAATGGCAAGATGGTAGGACCACTTAAAACCAGGATTTACCACCATAATTGTGCAATTAGTAAGGCAAGTAGTGTAACTGTCTTGTACAGACACTCAGTGCAATGTAGGGACTTTAAAAAGTTTGCTTTCAGTGTTCTGGAGAAAGTTACCAATTCTTCTTGGGGGTGGGTGACTAGTAACTCATATTAGAGCAGAGGGAGCTATATTGGCAGCTACTGCTCAATGCATGTACCCCCCCAGGTATTAATGATATAGTTTTGCTCAAGCCCATCCTAAAGATCAAAGCTTCCAAAATATGATTGGTTTTGTGAAGGGTAGATCATGCCTGGTCAACTTGGTCGACTTCTTTGAGTCAGTCACCAGAGCTGTGGATGAAGGCAAGGTGGTTCATACAGCCTACCTTGATCTGGCCAAAGTCACACGTAAAACCCACAGTGTGAAAGTAGCTGACTCCAAGTCAGACTGCCGATTAGTCATGAGTGAAGTCCCACAGTGTATGGTCCTGGGTCCTCTCCTGTTTGCTATCTACTTCTCTGAAGTCCAGGCCAACACGAAGGGACTTTGGCTGACAAAGTTCACAGACAATTGCAAGTTGGGAGCTATTATTAACTCCCCAAGTGATGTTGACATCCTACAGAATGGCCTCACTGTGAGCAATGACTGGTGTCAGAACCATGGCCTTAAGCTCAATGCCAAAAAATGTGTCGTCATCCCCTTTGGGAAAAAAATGGTTCCCATGAATTACCACATTGATGGTAGTCCACTGAACACAGAAGGCGTTATAAGAGATCTGGGAACACAGGTTGACAGCAACCTCTCTTTTGATCACCACATTGCCACTGTGGTCAGAAAGTCCTTCTATGTGGCACATCTCATTACTAAGGGTTTTGCATTCAGGAAGAAAGAGGTCATTGTCTCCCTCTACTCTTCCCTCATTAGGCCAATCATTGAGTACAATGCCCCATTTGGCATGTACCTCACTAGACACTTGCAACAACTGGAGAGGCCACAAAAGTACCTCACAAAAAGGATCCTAGGCCTTAAACACTTGTCCTATATGGACAAATTCAAAAACTCCAACTATTCTCTGTCTCATATCTCCTACTTAGATGCAAGCTCTGCTTGACTTACAAAGCCATGTCTGACCCAGCTCTGTTAGAAATGCTACATCTAAAGAAATCCCAATCCCTCCACACCACACGCTCCAGAGACCTCAACCTCATTACCACAATTAAGAGAACATGCTGGAGGGACAGGTTCATAACCCAGAGACTGCCCATGATATGGAATAGACTTCCCATACATGTCAAGCAGAGCAGCTCGCTGACCATCTTCAAGAGAAATCTTGATGAGTGGATGGGAAACAGAAAATTCACCCCAGGGATAACACCGGTGGCTCTACTTGACTAAGGCACTGGGAACTAAGGTCGAGTGGCACTATGCCAGGGTAATCCTATGGCTAGGCTTGTAAAGGCCCTAGGGACATTAGCCTAGTACACATCTATGAACCTATGATGCTTTTATTGTTTAAACATGTAATTTTAACAATCCTGTATAAAATTTTTGGTATGTACATTTTTATGCATTTTTATGCATGGTATTTCTTTAAGATGGTATATGAGTTGGAGCCTTTAAGGTTATTTAAAAGAAGGAAACTAATGCTCACATTGTTTGTGGTGAAGTTCCAGTTGTGAAGGAACAAAAGCACTTAAACTTTGTATTAAAGATTCTAAGTGACTACTGGTATTTTTTTTTATTTTACAGATAGTAAGAGACATTAACTGCAAATGTGTATAAAACAGATGATTTATTCATCTGTCAAATGATCACAGCCAGAGATCAAATAAAACCTTCCTAGTGTTCCTTGTTATAAACACTTCCTTTAATTATCTACTTTTGACCCTTCCTCGTCCATCTTTAATTACACACTGGAGGCTTGCCTCACCCATCTCTAGCTAGTTCGGAGTTCGCCTTAGGCATCTGTTTCTACTAGATTCATAAAATACACATTTTTGAAACCTTTTCATATTATCTTCCCCATCTCCAAAAATGTCCTTTATTTCCTTTTTAAAGAACTTCCAAATGATGAGACACCAGTTTTCATTACCTTTAACACATGAAAGAAATTCACAGAAGTAAAATAACTACTGGATTTGTTACTCAACCCTCTTAATCTTCATGCTTATATAAACTTCCCTTCTTAATAGCTATATGCTTAATTTTGAAGTTAACCAGGAATAAAATATGTAATATTTCAGTCTTCAAAAGCCTGGAACAAAATAAACTGAAACATAACAAATCCATGCATCCAATAAAACACTTTCAGTTAAAAAAAACTCCTGAAGAGACAATAAATTTGCAAACTCAGTATCTTCCTCAACATATTCGAAATCTGTCAGCATTCATGTACAATAACCTCATATCCGTTATACGGAATATCTCACACACACTAGGGGGCACATGAGGTTGGGGATGTCATTTCAGCAGTAACAATCATCTAGGGTCAGTGTTCACACCACTGGGTGCTATCCCTGCCACAGTAGTTCTTACATACCACACACACACACACACACACACACACACACACACACACACACACACACGCACACACACACGCACACACACACACACACACACACACATACACACACACACACACACACACACACACACACACACACACACACACACACACACACATACACACACACACGCACACACACGCACACACACGCACAAACAGACCTATGGCCAATTTACAGTATCCAGTCCACCTACTGCATGTCTTTGGAATATGCGAAGAAATGGGAGCACCTGAAAAAAGCTCATGCAAGCACAGGGAGGACATGCAGAGTCTACACAGAAAGTACATGAGCTGGGAATCGAAGCAGGGAACCTCTTACTATGAGGCAACACCACTATCTGCTGCCCCTCTATGCCGCCCTCCTCATTTTCCTCACTTCTCCACTCTGACTCTATTGTCCTTCGGAAGTAAATGGTAGACATCACCTTCCAAAGGGTAGGGGTACAGTAAGTGCACTTGAAAACATATTTAAAACATTTAAAGACTAAATTCCCATTTTCATTATCTTGAGTTTTCAACATTTTGGTTCTCAAAATTTTGAATTTTCAGTTACATGAATCTATTCCACGTATGCATATATACATCAGAAATGTCAGTACTTTAATAAACTACCAAAGACTAGGACTTCTGCCATGTTTAGACTAAATTTCCCATGCCTGTATAAATACAACCTCTGGTGTCCCTTAAAAAGAAGCTATAATAATCCCAGTAAGACTAATCCAGTGTGCAATAGCAGATAAGTATATCAAGCTAGTAGTAGATATCTGGGGTCTACATCAGAATCGCCAAAGCTGTCTTTTCAAATACATGTTCATCGACACATATACATCGAAGAACGAGAACAGCAAAGTACCAAAACAGCGAAATGAAGAATGCCGAATGGATTTTCTTGGTTAGCAGGGTGATCATGGGGATGTGGAAATGAATCCTTTTCCCCACTGTAGTGCAGTCTCGGAGTTGATATATATAAGTGGGGGGGTGCAGGGGGGCATGCCCCTCTGCAAAAATGTTTGAAAAAGTGTTTAGGTAAGGTTTGTACAGTTAGGTTTACCTTAACTGTATGGCACTATTACTTCTGGCAATGTGTTCCACGTTCTCCATTTCGCTTTTTTGGTACTTCGCTGTTCTTGTTTTATGTGTCAATGAACATGTATTCATGAAAGACAGCTTTTGCGATTATAATATAGACCTGATTGGCCATCTGTTACTGCACTTTGAATTTTATTTATTTTTTTTTTATTTTTTTTATTTTACATTTGTTGACCGGGCTAGTCTAACTGGATACATGTCCATTTTCAGTAGAGGCCCGGGGAGAAAAGCTCCAAAGATATTTCAAAAGTATAAGTACAAACAATACACAAACATCAGGTATTATAATAATAAAAAAAAAAATAGCAATTATCATAGTAAAAAAAAGTAATTGCCAATGGTACAGTGCAGTAAAAGCCTGGATGATTTTAAAAGGATGTACACTGAGGTTAAGAGTTAAAATAATAGTATGAATAGAGTGTATGGAGACATAGTACAGGTTAGGTAGGAAATAGAGATAAGGAAGTTGTATGTGTAGTGAAGATAGAATGGATTTAATTAAGAAAAGGTATGTAAAGAGGATATAAATAATGTAGAAAAAGGTAGATAAGAAAAGTATAGTCAGATGGAAGATGTAACAGAGGATAGTAAGGACTAGATAGGTAAGTTGAGTTTGTAGAGGTATAGGACTAGTCAGGTTTGGCACAGGGGCATTGCCAGTATGATTTGAGGTAGAGTTTAAGTCGGTTTTTAAAGAGAGATAAAGAGGTGAGTGTGGTTAGGTCACTTGGGAGAAGATTCAAGGATTTGCCAACAGTATTAGAGAAGAGAGAATCCCCAGCCCTGTTATGAGGTTTAGAGGTGTATACAAAAAGTTTGTGTGATGAGCGCAAGGACTACAGATTTTTATAGGGGGTAATGAGGTTTGTTAAACTTGGAGTGCTGGAAGGTTTATAGAGACTGTTGTAGGTAATGGTTAGTTGCTGAAATTTAATCAGGTGTTGAAGTTCTAACCATCCTATCAGGTTTAACTTTATACAATGGTGGGTTCAAAATGGGTTGCCCGTAGCAAATCTAGCAATGTTATTATATGACATTTCTAATTTGCTGAGATTATTCTTGGAGAGATTAGTAAAGATGGGTGAGGCATAAAGGAGAGTAGAGATCAAGTGAGTGTGGGTGATAGTAGTTTTAGCAGTAGGAGAAATGAAGCATTTAATCCTATAGAGAGTGCCAATTGTTTTTTTGACAGTCTTTATAGTATTGTTGATGTGGATGTCGAAGTTAAGGTCATTATCGATGGTGACCCCTAGTAGTTTGGTGGTGAAGTCTGGAGATATTATTGTGCCATTGGTAGATGCCACAGAGAAATGTAGAGGAGAGGACTTTTGAGTTGGAGTGAAGAGGAGGAGTTTGGTTTTCTTTGGGTTCAAAAGAAGGCAACGCTGAGTGAACCATTGTTCAGCTATGTTGAATATTTTTTGGGTGAGACAGTGAAGGTCATGGGAGGATGTAGCTGAGCATAATAATGTGGAGTCGTCAGCATATTGTATACAAGTGGCTTGTGGGATAGCTAGATGAAGGTCGTTAATAAACATAGAGAAAAGAAGAGGTCCTAGTGTGGACCTCTGAGGGACACTTAAGGAAACAGGTAGTTGGGTGAATAAGGAGTTATGCCAAAGTACTGCTTGCTGTCGTTTGTCAAGGTAGGATTGGAACCATTTTATGGAAAGTGGGTCTAATAATAGATATTTAAGTATGTTAATGAAAATCTGGTGGTTTACCATGTCAAATGCTTTAGACAGGTCGATAAATAGAGCAGAAGAAAGATTATTCAAGTTTCGGTTCCTGTTAATGTAGTCAGTAAAGGAAAGTAGGGCATTGGTAGTATTGTGTGAAGGTCTGAAACCATGTTGACAGAAAGTAGATTATTTTCTATTAAGTGGTGGAGTAGTTGTTTATGGATACATTTTTCCATAATTTTAGCTAAAGGTGAAAGTAGGGCAATGGGACAATAGTTTGATAGTTCAGTGGAATGTCCACCTTTATGTAGGGGAATAATATGGGAGACTTTCCATAAGGTGGGGATGTAACCTTCAGTAATAGTTCTGTTGATCAGTATGGAAATAGGATTGGCAACAGCCTTGGATGATTGTTGTAGATATTCAGAAGGCAGTAGGTCTGCAGAAGGGGAGCATGGTTTCAGTTTAATCAGTAGGATTTGGATAAATGTGGTTGGGACAGGTTTGAAACGAAAAGTGAGAGGTGGGGTAGAGGAGTATGAAGGTAATGTGAGGGTATTAGGTGATAGTTGACTAGCTAGTGTTTGGATAGCACCTGTAAAGAAGGTATTGAAGGTATTAAATGTATGGATGGGAATTTTCCTATCTGTATTTTGAGGGTTAGGTGTAGTGGCTTGACCTGGGTGGAGAAACTGCTTAATGCTAGCCCAGAATTTCTGTGGGTTGTTTTGGTTAGGTTGTTGTTATTGTAAGTAGTAGTTTTATTTATCAGAGAGTATGGCCTTCTTTGTGTCATTTCTTAGCTGTTTAAAGGTTTGTTGGTCAGCAGGGTTTTTAGTCTTTCTCCATTTGGCCCAATGTTTATTTCTGAGATGAATTTTGTGTTTGGTTTCATAAGAAAGCCATGGGGCAGACTTGGCCTTAATTCTAATAGATCTGGATTGGATAGAGCGTGGTGATTAAGAATGGCTAGGAAGGCAGAATTAAAGAAATTAAAAGCTTCATCTAATGAAAGTTGTTTTAAGGGAATCCAATTGCATGCCCTTAGTTTTATTTGGAACAGATTAGGGTAAAATTTCTTTTTGGATCTAATTTGTTTGATAGAGATTGGAGTAGGGTTGTTTGCTTTTAGTCTGATGATGTAGGCAAGTGAGTGGTCACTTAAATCATTGGGGAGGGTTCCTGACTCATAGTAGTGAGTGGGATTGTTTGTGAGAATCCAGTGTAATATACTTGCTTTCTTGTTAGCTTTATTTATTCTGGTGGGGGAGGTAATGGTTTGAGAGAAACCATATAGGTTTATGTGGGTGGTAGAAAGAGTACTGTTATAGGAATTCCAGTCTAAATTTATATCGCCTAGAATTATGGTTTCTTGAGGCAGATGTTGGATTAGCCAGCAAAGGATATTTTCCAAGGTGGCTATGTTATTACCAGGGGGCAAATACATACAGGTAAAATAGATTGATTTAGCATTGTTAAGTTCAAGTTTAGAGATGAGAATTTCAGTATTGGAGTCTAGGGATATATTGCAATTGTAAGTTGTTAATTGCAAGCCAGATTTAAATAGAATAGCAACCCCACCACCTTTCTTAGCTACTCTGTCAACTCTTAGGATATTATATCCAGGTGGGATAATTTCATTATCGTTGATGACAGGTTTTAGCCATGTTTCTGTTAGGCAGATAATATCAAAGGAATATACTTCTAGGAGAGCATGAAGTTGAGTCACTTTGTTGTTGATACTACGTATATTAAGATGAGCTAGTAGGAGAGAGTTTGAAGGTTTGGTAAGGGGATAATTGCAAGATTGATTATGGTTGTGAAGGGAGATAGGGGTTGTTGTTTGGCCAGGGTTAGGATGAATATCACTGTCCTTTACTGTGAGGAGTTGTACTTGATAGCTTGGGTTAGGGAATTTGCTGTAAAGAGGTAACACTCTTTTGAGATATAGTGTATTATATTTAATGTGAAGTGTTCTATGATACTTTGCATGTAGGTAGCTAGGTGAGCATGTTATGTTTGCATGGTCATGTAGGTGTGATAATGGTTGAGAGTTGGTTTGTTGGTTGGGGTAGTTAGTATGTGGAAATATTGGGTGCTCATATGAGGAGAGTAGATAGGCACTGGTTAGAAGTGGTAGTGGTAAAATAGTAAAATAGAGTAGAATTAGAAGAGGTTTGGTTGGATTAGCCATTTATAAGGATTGGCTATTTGTTCTATATATGTGTAGATGTAAGTATGTAAGGTGGGAGTAAGTAAAGATAGGAGGGAGTGGAGATTATGGAGGGGAGTGGTTAGGGATAGGAGATGAAAGAGAAGAAGGCCAATAGGAAGTGGAGAGAGGGGTAATGGGAAGAGGAAGAGGTGTGGTTAGATAGTATAAGAGTAGGACCTCTGGGGGCGGGTGGTAATTGGGGGCAGGGAGGGGAGCGGAGTGAGCTCGCAGGGCGAACGGAGCGGGTAGACACAGAGACTGGAGCAGTTGTAGAGGAAAAACAATTAGTAGGACTAAATATGTGAAGGTAAGCTTTCAAAGCCAGATGAGATAAAAGCCAGAGGGAGGTGTTCCTAGGAAAGGTAGTAGTAGACAATAAGTAGAACAAAGTGAGGTAGAAGAATAGGATAGCAAGTGCAGGAATAAAAGGAGAAATTGGGTAAGAAGCTAGGTAATAGAGAGGATGAGAAGGGAGTGAGGCTGAGTAAAGGGTGCCACCTAGTGGACAGGCCTAAAAAAGCAGGAAGATGTAGGAAGGAGTCAGATGGAGAAATCAGGGGAAAGGTGGGCACTTTGTGCAAAAGGAGGAATTCCAAGGAGGATGGGAGAAAGAGAGAGAGTGATTTATGTATAAAATGGGGGAGAAGAGGCTGCTGGCTGCCTTAGCTCAGTACATAAATTATCACCTGTAGCAGCGGTACACTAGTATAATGGCAATTCAGGCAGGAGTTGCTTAATACACATACTTTCTTGTATCCTTGTTATAGGGTTTGTAGGGCAGATAGGCTGAGAGGTGTGTCGCAGTTAGTTGCAGGGGTTCCTTTAGGTTCAAACTGATTAGTGCTGGAAGCACAAGTAGAGCAGGGAACTTAAGGAGGCGAGAGAGACAAGGAAGTTATTAGAAACATGAGTTAGCACATAGCAAGTTAAGAGTGGGTATATAATACTAAAACAGTCACCTATAGTTATATGTAGATAGCAAATAAAACAGTACAGAGTATATTATACCTATACTTATATGTAGATAGCAATTTGACAGTGCAATATCCTTGTATATCAGATGGAACTAGTCATTCACAGAGGCAGATAAGTTAAAAAAATAGCAGTTACACAATAACCTAACCCTGGTAGCAGCAGATGAAAAACATAGTCAAGCAATTATTTAAATGCTGCATGGCAATAAAACACTTTCAGCAAGATTTATATGTCCCTAGAATTAGTGGTAACAAGAGGGTACAAGTAAAAGTTATTCCTACCTATTTAATAGCAACAATAGACAGTTATAAATTACACAAACACTAAGGAGGACTGTGCTGGGTCAGGACAGGCTAGAAAGACCGTGAAATTACACAGTAATAGCTAATCAGGAATAGAGTGAAAGAAAAAAAACTAGACTTCAGAGTAAGTGCTTAGTAGGCCCCACTCAAGAGCAAATTACCAGTTATGGAAAATAAAACAAGGTGAGTATGGTTATGCTCAGAGTAGGATCTGCCTGAGAATAGGGAATTAATAAACTTGCCATAGTCGGCTTGTTATAATGTCATAGGCAGTCTGTTCCCTTATCAGCTTGTCATACAAGCCAGGAATAGTAAAATTTGCTGTATTTGGCTTGTTTAAAAGGCCAGAGGCAGTCTGTGCCATTGTCAGCTTGTTACAGATGCCAGTGGCAGCCTTAATACCTATGAAACTTCCACTTTACCTTATCGGCTTGTTCCACAAGCCAGAATTTATGAAATAGCTGTAGTCGGCTTGTTAAAAAAAGGCAGAGGCTGTCTGTGCCGTAGTCGGCTTGTTAGGGAAGCCAACGGCAGTCTCTAATACATGAGAATTCCCACTTTACTTTATTGGCTTGTTATACAAGCCAGGAATAAAACAATTGCCAAGGTCGGTTTGTTAGAAAGCAAGAGGCAGTCTGTGCCATTGTCAGCTTGTTACAGAAGCCAGCGGCAGCCTTTAATTTTTATGAATTTTCCACTTTACTTTATCGGCTTGTTACACAAGCCAGGATTAATAAAATTGCCGAAGACGGCATGTTAAAAAGTCAGAGGCAGTCTGTGCCATTGTCGGCTTGTTACAGAAGCCAGTGGCAGCCTTAAATACCTATGAATTTTCACTTTACAAGTAATTGCTGCTAGATAGGTTGTATTACCCATCTGTGACTGCATGTTGAAGCTTGGTTCACCCATCTCCAACAATGCAATGGAGTTTGCTTCACCCATCCATAATTACACACCGGATGATTCCCCACCTATCTCTAACTGTACACTGGAGCATATCTCATCCATTTATAATTACACACTGGAGGCTTGCCTCACCCATCTCTAGCTATAGTTTGGAGTTCGCCTTACTCAACTGTTTATATCTTTCTAAAGTACTGTCATGTTTCAGTATAGTTAGTTATTTGTGATGAACTCTAGGTATGTGTGATACAAGCCCACCTCAAAATGTTGACTCCCATAACCACTAGGGTTCTACACAGATTACGTATACCCCACACATTAAACACATGCACCTTCAAAATGAGTCAGTTTTTGGCTGCTGAAACATTTTTTCTTCCATTTCATTCATACTTTGCATGCTTTTTTGCCATCTGTCTCAGAGAAGTTAAATGTTTGTAAGGGTCATGTAAACTTGTAAAAGCACAATTAATATGATATATATACTAAAAATCCATGACATTTCCTTAAAGAAAAACATTTCAGAAAGGCTGTCTGCACCACAGCAATAAATTATTCTTTGCAAAGTCAGATGTTAAGGGATTTGGCCATCAAAGATAGTTGATTTCGATTTTAAATCTTCCATTACAGAGTTTAGAAAGATTGTGCATATTGTAGCAATATTTGCTGGATTGTTGTATCTGAGGTCTGTCAAAAGAAATAATTGTATTAACTCCAAATGCAAATCAGAATAAATAAAATATGTCTACAAGTAAAAATGCATTATTATGTAATTGCATTTTAGTGAAAAAGCAAGTAATACTACTACTACTACTACTAATAATAATAATAAAAATATTTTCCTTCCAGGTTGACCCTTATGGCAACATCCTTCTAACGACCTTGGAGATGAACAATGAGGTCATGCCCTCTGATGTCACTAGCAGTGTTAGTGACTCCCGCAACTCTGTAATGTCCTTTGACAGCTCAGGAATCCAATTCAGGAAACAGCTGACATCTCGGGATGGCCTAGGACACCCGACACTGGAACGTAGTGCTGCCCGCAGCCGTGCCAACTGCCGTTTACGCAGGCGGTCTTCCAAGCTGAAATTGAAGATTCCAGACCTGACAGATGTCAGTACCATCGATAAATGGTCACGGATCATCTTTCCCATTACCTTTGGATTTTTCAACTTAATCTATTGGTTATACTATGTTAACTGACACCATAGGCCTTTCCTTCAGAAACACGGAGGTGGCTTTTAGTTTTGTTCTGTTTTTTGGCAGCACAAAACTCAAGTGAGACGGAACTGCGAATGTGTATAAAACTAATTGTAAAGAACTTCAACAATGTAAAAAAAAAAAAAAAAAATTGCAAAGGATAATTTGAATGTCCAGCGTAAATATTCATAGGAACCTAATGCATTTTTACAGCTTTTATTGCTCTCTTTCTCTCCCTCTCTCTTTTCTCCGGATGAATCCGGATTTGGCTTTGGTCTCGCAATGCATGGTTTGGGTTCCATTTATTTATTTTACCTTTCCATATTTCTTGGGGGGTGGGGGAATGTAGGGCAAGAGCCATGACCTACAATGATGCCTCATGCGATCTTTAATATCTCTTTTCTCATGTCCTCTTATCTTGCCACTGTACTGATGTGTCCGACTCACTGCTACAATATGTTCAAATTCATGTACGCCAGCTGCAGCAAGCAAATCTTACCAGAGTTAATGCCAGAAAGGACACACAAGAAGAACAAGACCACATTTTCACATCTGTGCTCTCAGTAGAAGAGCAGGGCATTTTCCTTTTCTTCTTCAGTGTAACATATCGTGCAAATCCAGAGAAATTCAATAACTAAAGGATTGGTCATTTCCATTTCTTGGGAAAAAAATCAAAATCCTTAAATCCTATTGTGGCAACAGTCCTGACAAATTGAAAACAGTTATTGAGTTTATAGGTCACTATGAGCAATGGGAGTCTTTCAGCTGTTATCTGGACAACTCTTTAACTTGGAAGCAGTGGGTATGCACTCACCCAATGTATCATTGCACCATCAGTTTTACATTTCTTTTGGACATGCCTGAATGAGAATTTCTAAGAGTTTGGCACCTGCCACCTTCACTCTGCCTTCACATGGATTAAAGGAAGATAATTAGGCATTCATATTTATGAAGGCTTCATTACCTAAGTTATTAGAGTTGTTCCCATTGACTTGAATTGGTTTGTAAAGCACGAGCTTTTAGCATGAATGATTGGGAGCCTAACTCATATGTTGGAAAGGACAGTATTCATTGTAATATGCATTAATGAATATAAACTGTTCAGAATGTGCCCAAAGTTTGTTACTAACCAAAATGAAGATGCTTGGTTGCTTATCTATGACCATGAAAAATTTCTTTTGGGGTTCGTTTCTTTTTAATCCTAGCTATTTACATATGTAAGTCCACTTTTGTGCATCACTGTGTATTAATAGTCATGAGTTAATAAAATTGCCCCAAGACAAAAAAAAGAAACAAATCAACAAACAAAGCAGAAAACACAAGTGAATTTTTTTAACAATGGGGCACACATTCTTTATTACAAACCCTAAAAGCCCTTTATAGTGCAGACAAGGTAGTTAAGGTAACTTACTTTCTAGTCATCATGGTTGTTTAACAATGTCATAGTATAGTGTTTAAGTCTGGAGTGTCTACATGCTGGCTTAGCAACAATACCGAGTAGCTATTCATATGATACAATCAGTATTTGCAGGATATTTTTAATCTGTATCTCTCAGGTTTACCTGTTTTAAGAAGCTACAGTACCACTCCTGTTTTGTAATACTTGTGATCAGAAATAATCTTAACTACACAGTTATGCACATGAGCATATCATTGCTAATGCTACATGGACGGCTTCACTGGCGGATACTCACTGTATGCACATACATATATTGCACTCTGTTGCCTTAGCTCTAAAGTCCACACCAAGGCTGGAGAATGACATTTATACATTAATAGTGAAGGAGACCAGGTCCCTGCAAAACCATCCAGGTGATTGTGTTTGTAAGGTGCTCTAAGGAGGATTCATGACTGTGTTGTTCAACAATTAACTGTGATTTTTCTTCTGATATTCATTTTATCATGATCCATTATCATCCTATTACAGGGATGTGCTTCTGTTTATGACAGACTAGATACTGAAGTCTATTCAGCCAATTCAGTGTATCAGTCTTGATCAAATGGAATTCAAGAAGATAATCAGTGCTGAAAAAATGTATGCCAGCTCAAATATAAGTTTATCAAACAGTGACACATAAATTGCTGAAACATTTAAATCTTCCCTGACTGCCATTCCCACACCCTCTTAATCACCTGTAAGACTACACAAGAGTAAACAAATTTAAAAAGAAAAAAAAAAAACATGACACTATAATGCATTTTGATTTTTTTTTCACTTGGTGCCTGAACATTAGACATTTTTTTTCATGCAGGAGATCATCTTGAACTTTATTCCATCTATCGATAGGAGTATTTTTCAGAATACCATGGAAATTAAAGTAAAGAAGCGATCTGTAGTTAATTAGATAAACTTGCTTTGTCTTAATCTTAGGTGGACTGTACACAGCTATTGTTTTTCAGTCAGACTAAACTTACTTTAATGAAGAAGGTTCAGTTTTTGAAATTATTCATTTTTTTTCAGAATCAATTATTTGCACATTCTATTAAATATACCACCTCACTTTATGAGAGAAAAAAAGAGCTTGCAAATATCCATAAGATCAAGATATATAATATTTGACTTTACAGACTGGTTTTTGGATATACTGCTGGTCTTAAAGAAGATATTTGCTGTCACTATAAACCTGTCCTTGTCACAGGCGTGCAGTTGAAAATAATAGCAAATAGTCATCTGTATCTGCATACCAATATGGATACATTAACAGCAGCTAAAACTCAACTGGTCATTTCTGCAGTGCACCTATTAGATGAGTTGCCATTCCTAGTTTTGAAGAAAAATGTAGTTTCCTATATCTTGCAAGAATTACTGTGTCACATGTATTCTTAAACTGTATAAATACTTTGTGCCAACACTGTCCTCAGGGAGGTAACCCCATGTTGCAAGACAAATAGAGTGGGGAAAAGTCTTTGCACTGTCCTCTCTTGTACATCATCATATTATCTCTTTAGGTCTTTTTTCAGAAGGATTCTATCTTTTTGGTCCATTGTCCAGTTATATCACTATGGCTAAACTGCATGAGAAAGATGCACAGTTTCTCTGACAAAGTGATTCATTGCTACAAATGCTTCATTGAAAATAACTCACATTATCATCTGTAGCACACCTGAAGCATTTATTAAACATTAATGTCCCACTGAAAACATGCCTGTTCTTCTGTGTTTTTATCCGAAAATTTAACATGTTCCTCTTAATGGCTTAACTACAAAGAGTAAAATTACTGAATTTCCATCCTTTGGAGTGTGGATCTAAAACACATTTATTCTCCCTCACTTTGTTTAGCGGTACAGTTTTTCCACATTTAAGGCTTCCTCCTATGGAATGCCTCCATCCTGTCTATGTATTAGTGGTGATTACTTCTCCTAGTACTTGACACAGAATAATCCATGTTTTCTTTTTAAGCTGTGAATAGCGAGATAATGTTTTACTGTATCTACTATGCATCCACAATTCTTAAACTTTCTAAATTGCCTTCTCTGATTGCTAGCATGTTGCTGGGTTATTTGACATCAGCATACCTATGTACCTTTTCATTTATGATATTTTCGTCACTCGCTCTGTCACAGCACTCATCTCTTCTTAATTGGGGATTCACAAATATGTGACCCTTCACGTATTTGCACTATGTTTGAAATGCTCTCCTTGTTATTATAAACTCAAATTCTTTATAATTCCTATAACTTCATGATGTATTGTGCATCAGCAGTAATATATTGCTGTATTATTTGCAAGCAGTATATAATTTTCCTTCCAAGCATTCTGTAGTATCATTTCTAAAGATATAGACACATACTACCAATCCCTTGTGGAGTTATTTACTTTGGCTTTCTGCAGTCTGCATTTTGTTTCTTTTTTGTATTTCCAGCTGCGTTGTTTTCCTGTATTTCCTACATTTTACTATTATCTAATTAGGCGAAATAACTGCTTTCCTTATATATACTCACCTGTGGACCTCCCAAAGCACTAGCAGTTCATTTACCACTGATTAGCTTGTATAGCTCTGCTACACAATACATTCTACTCATTTCTGGAGGCTTTGTTTCCCATGCCATCTCATTTGTATGTACTAACTCAGCTGTTGCTCAACTATGAGTAAACAGAAACAACCTAAAAAGACATAACAGTTGCCTCACAAATAATCTCCCTGATAGCTGAAAGGCAGGCATCATTTCCACCTCTTTCCTTCTGAGATGTGAAAATAAACTCCCATTGAACTATGCCAGTAGCACTATGCAGCCATGCTGTGGTTTCACCATTTGCTCTACTGACAGCCGCCCTTTCTTATTTGTATATCAAGAGGTACAATTTCCTGTCTTTCTCTGTTTTGGATCCTTTATGCTCCTTCTGCTGCTCTTCTTCTTCTGGCTACCCTTATTCAATATTTCCCCCCTAACAGCTATGTGGTTTACAGTTTTATTTTGATTATCACACTTAGTTAAGACAATTACTGTTCCGTGGTCATTTTAATTTTTCACAGTTGTATGTCCCTTTTCTCCCCATTATCTTTATGCACATGGACAACTATCCTCTTTTCAAGGACCCATGTCTTAGTATGGTGTTACTCTGTACGTATGGCTACTTTGATGTAAATGATTAGGTGATGTCATTTAATTCTGTGATACCTCCTTTAATATAATGCAGTACTGCCCTTAAAACTATTGTGTTTTCAATGGGTTCTTATACTGTCTGAAGTTTATCCTATAAAATTATTGGCAATGGCCTCATTCACATCTTAAAAGTGATCACAGTAAAAGTATTCTAGTTACAATCTATTGTTTTCAACTCCACTATTAATGTTTTCATTTTCTCATGTTTCTAATGATTATTTTCACAAAAGCATTCCTCTTTCTCCTTTTTATGGATGGAGAAGGCTAAGAAACTTGTCTTTAGACCAGGGCACCATGTTTTATCTTCAGTGTGCGGCATGGTACACTTGCTTGACACTTCCACTTTATAGTTGTTTGCATTTAACCATCTTCTTACATACTTATATATCAACTCATCCTATTCTCTTTCATCTCTGTCTCTACGTTTGGTCATGTGTGCTAGTGTGCAAAATTCTTAATCATGCTTTTCTACTACTAGGATAGAGTGATGACTACTCTATCTAGGCTTTACTCTTCTATTACAAGTTTAGGAAAGTTATTGTCTAAGTTATGGGGCATTGATAATCACTCAGTTATAAACATGCCAATTGCCAGTAAAAGACAACCAGCAGGTTACCTAGATTCTTTACTTTCTTATACCATTAATGCTATAGTGTGTTTGCAGAGTAGCCATAGGATAGTATTTATACACACTATGGGAGATTAACCCAGGACATGGGAGAAATTATGCTGCTGTTTATCTGGGTGGGCAATGTTTTGCTTGTCTACTACATGTTGGATGAAGTGGCAAAGAGCAGCATTGAATAACCAAAGTAGTATTTGACTGAGAAAATGGTGCCTCAACCAATTATCTTTGGATATCTCATATGTGGATCAGGAGGAATGAATATTGTTAACTGAGGACATACCTATTCATTGAAACTAATAAGTCAGCTCAAGACAGCTGAGGAGAATGAGCCAAAGCATGGGACATAACCAATGTTTTAAATGAATCAGGCTGGAAGAAGGCTGAGATTGGCAAGTCAATCGCAGATACATATTAAGTAGATGTGTCCACCATGCCATGCAAAAGGGGAAGCAGGACAGCTTAGTAAGGGAAAAAAAGAGAAAGCACATGATGACTATGAAGAGACAAAAGAAACAATGTGGTGAGTGACACTTGTGACAGACAATACTATAAAACACGGAAATTATTCAGAGAGGTGGAGCTCAGGGTTTAAAATCAGCCAAATGAATAAATCTGGAGAGTGACGTCATTACAAGTCAGTGCAAGATGTTCTCCCACAGATATTTTATCATTCTAGATATCATATTTATTTCATTACATTTTAAGAATTTGCATCGGTTTATAGTGATGTATGTAGGACAAAAAGCAGTTTATAACATATGATTTATGACTATGGCATTGTTAGGTTTTTGAACACATTACAAGTAGCACATTTTTTGCAACTATAATACAGTTTTACATTAATAAGATAAGCCATCTCCTGTGACTTGAAATGTTACACTGCAGATGTGAATATGCATAGCATGGTAAACCAATTTAAAATGTGATGTATGAGCTAATAACACTTTTATCTCTTATCCATTAACTGATTGAGCAGATGGTATTGGAAGATTAAGTTACAACTATGGGACATGAATGGAGCAGTGATACGTCTTCAGCTACTTTGTAACTAGAAATGGACAGCTGGACCTTTTTCAGTCCTGAAATGAATTCATAATGTGGATGTCCTGAACATCTGAATGCCTTTTAGTCAAAAGCTAACAATGAGAGGAAAAATATACATTTGTGCTTTTTGTGTTTGTGGAATAACCAGAAGGATAAACAGGGACCCCAGTTTGTACAACTATATTATACAGCAGTACAGAAATGGTATATCAAACACCTAATATGAGAGTTCATTACTGTATATTGACAATGAACTACACTAAACACAATACATAATAACTGCACAAAACTAGTTGAATATATACATATAACATTGAAAGCACATACTTTGAGTAAAATTAGCCTCGCTTAATTGTGAACAGCATAGACTAGTACAAAGCAATCTTTCCAGGGGATCAACTCCCTGTGCACCCCTGCACCTAGATAGAACCCATTATTTTATTAATCACATTTTGAGATTGCACCAACTTAGAGAGTTATAGACATATTATATTGCTTTAACTTTGAGATACTACAGATTTGTAGTATACTTCTGAACACCACATTTGAACCTCCACACATCACTACAACATTTGGAAATCTAACAAATTTAGACAAACAATGTCTCGTGTAAGTATGCATGAGTGATATAAGTAAAATGAGCAAATATATTTTAATCATAAAAAGAGAATGAATAATATGATGAAAGGCTGAAGTAACATTCTTAGATGAAAAGCATGTAGTAAATAAAAATAAAGAGGACAAATGAAAAACTGAGGCAAGAGGAAAGGGGTCAGTTGATTGATAAAAGAAAGGAACCAGGCCCTTCTAGAATATAAGAATTGATGTCTAAGAAAGATGACTTTGTAACCCTTCACAAAGAAAAAAACATCTGTAATGATTTAATAGAGTAGGAGTTGGTAGGGGGTTACGGCTTTTGCTTAGGTAATATATTTAAAAAAATATGCCATGTATGAATTATGACATTGGAAAGTGCAGAGAGGGCATGATATGTGGCTGTTCTACTGGGACCAGCTGCCTGACATTAAACCTTTGAGTTTTCACCTGTGTCCTGAGGGGACACTACTTGAAAAACAACAACTCTGCGTGTATGCTGTCCTTGCTCACTTGACAACCTGCTCAGAACTTTGTTTATGGCTCCAGCTGTATGTTGAAGCATGTACTGTAGGAGGCGTCTGGCCTTTCCACCATGTAAGGCCTGCAGTATCTGTACTAGCATACAGGTACAGAACCACTTACACTGTGACAGCTCATTCACTTTAACTTATATAGTTAACACTGTCTTTCAACACCATTATAACACTTAAAGTCAACAGTTCTGCCAGTCTACTTCATGTTTTGCAATCAGACATAGGGCTTCAATAATCCTCATCTGCATACATGGCTTAAGGAATCCAAGAAACCTATTTCTAGAACTGGACATGAAGTTAATGTCTGGTATAGGATGCTATACTTGCAGTAACTCCTTTTGGAATCCCACTCTAAATATATGGAATTGGAATCTGTCTATTCATATTTGAAGACGAGGGGGTGTGATGTAAGCCGAGAGGCTCACACAGGTAGCATAAAATGGTGTAATAAAAGGAATGGAGAAGGAAGATAAGGCACTTTCATTTAAACGGACTCCATGTTTTCTGATATTGATCATTTTTCAGTGGTAGTATATTAGTAAGGGTTTTATGAGCCATAAATTGTTACTAAGGGTTTTACAGTTATATAACACAGCTGACTTCTAGGGCACTATTAAAAGGAAGTTGCTCTAATGAAATATGCAAGATTTGGGAGAAGAAAATAATAACAGATTTCCTTTGATAGTTTTGGATAGCAATATCCATTAACAGAAATGTTATGCAGTAAAGGTAGGCAGTAAAAAAAAGGTAGAATGAAGACGTGAAATGCTATGAAATGATTTTATGATAAGTAATATAATGCTTAAGATAGGGGAAATGAAAAAATGAGTCAAGGAACAGGAGAGGAAAGGCAGAAAAAATGTTAAGGTTGGGTGTGTGAATTGTGGGGACATTTGAAGATAAAGACCACAAAGATGAATGTTTTAAAAATGTGCAACCAAAAGAAGGGCAAGTGTTCCATGATGACTTAACAGAAAATGTTGCAGTTACTAAAGAGCTGCTGCAGGCAGTTAATAAAGGCACAGGAAGGAAATTATGTAGCTCAAGGAAATGGAAGTGGATCCAGTGTGCACTGCCATGAAGTAAAGGGAAGACTGTGTTTGGAAGGGTTCTGTATTATATAAGCTTATAATTAAGTTACCTGTTAACTATGATGGTCCTTATAAAAGGTAGCAGTGGCCAGGAAATGATTTAATTCCATCTCAGTTTGATATTAAAGTGCCATAGACTGTGGTTGGAAGGGTTCTCTATTATATAAGCTTATAATTAAGTTACCTGTTAACTATGATGGTCCTTATAAAAGGTAGCAGTGGCCAGGAAATGATTTAATTCCATCTCAGTTTGATATTAAAGTGCCATAGACTGTGGTTGGAAGGGTTCTGTATTATATAAGCTTATAATTAAGTTACCTGTTAACTATGATGGCCCTTATAAAAGGTAGCAGTGGCCAGGAAATGATTTAATCCCATCTCAGTTTGATATTAAAGTGCCATAGACTGTGGTTGGAAGGGTTCTGTATTATATAAGCTTATAATTAAGTTACCTGTTAGCTATGATGGTCCTTATAAAAGGTAGCAGTGGCCAGGAAATGATTTAATCCCATCTCAGTTTGATATTAAAGTGCCATAGACTGTGGTTGGAAGGATTCTGTATTATATAGCTTATAATTAAGTTACCTGTTAACTATGATGGCCCTTATAAAAGGTAGCCGTGGCCAGGAAATGATTTAATTCCATCTCAGTTTGATATTAAAGTGCCGTAGACTGTGGTTGGAAGGGTTCTGTATTATATAAGCTTATAATTAAGTTACCTGTTAACTATGATGGTCCTTATAAAAGGTAGCCGTGGCCAGGAAATGATGTAATTCCATCTCAGTTTGATATTAAAGTGCCATAGACTGTGGTTGGAAGGGTTCTGTATTATATAGCTTATAATTAAGTTACCTGTTAACTATGATGGTCCTTATAAAAGGTAGCCGTGGCCAGGAAATGATTTAATTCCATCTCAGTTTGATATTAAAGTGCCGTAGACTGTGGTTGGAAGGGTTCTGTATTATATAGCTTATAATTAAGTTACCTGTTAACTATGATGGTCCTTATAAAAGGTAGCCGTGGCCAGGAAATGATGTAATTCCATCTCAGTTTGATATTAAAGTGCCATAGACTGTGGTTGGAAGGGTTCTGTATTATATAAGCTTATAATTAAGTTACCTGTTAGCTATGATGGTCCTTATAAAAGGTAGCAGTGGCCAGGAAATGATGTAATTCCATCTCAGTTTGATATTAAAGTGCCATAGACTGTGTTTGGAAGGGTTCTGTATTATATAAGCTTATAATTAAGTTACCTGTTAGCTATGATGGCCCTTATAAAAGGTAGCAGTGGCCAGGAAATGATGTAATCCCATCTCAGTTTGATATTAAAGTGCCGTAGAGCAGTTTGGGATGTACCTTTTGCACCAACACAGGTGATATCAAAAGAGTCGTGATGCTGCTTCCACCATATCAGTAGAAAAGCAAAACTGGCGTTTATTTTAATAAATTCTTCATAAAACATTATTTCTGGTTATACCATTAACGGATACCCCCTGACACATTCAACCTGTGGGTATAGCCCTGCACTCTTCCGTGCTGTGACATCACCTAGGGAGAATGCTAGCTTTGTAAGCATGTCCTTAACAAAGTTTATCTATCCTTTTATTAAGGATTGCCCATAAAATAATTGGAGTAATACAGGGGGAAAAGCATCATAACACTATAACTATCAAATGCACAATGCACGTTTGAATTCTTTGGGAACACTTTATAGAAAGTATAATGGGTGATATGGCCAAATGTTTCCTCTCTTGTTTAGTGCTGTTATGGACAGTAATGTAATACTAGACCTGCCACACGCTATAATGGCATGTCGTGATGAGAAGGAAATTAAGGAAAATTTGTAGAAAGTGAGACTGTTTCTTACTTAGCATGGAATATAACAGTTCAAGAAAAAATGAATTAAGAGATGAAAGAAATAATTCAAGAATATCTAAGTATGAGGATTAAAAGGAAAACAATCATGTACATATGTATATTATTAATTAAATTCTTCATTTAGAAAGAGAGATGAAGTTAAATTGTTAGATAGGGGTGGGGAACCCTGTATTATGCATTCGATCAGGTAAGAGTGAAATTTGCTTTTAGGGTTTTAAAAAATATATATTGCATTATCTAGGGTTTTACATATTTTGTGCTGTGCTCTTGTTTCTTATGCAATGCAGGGTATTTTTTTTCTCCATTGTCAACATCTATGTTCTCCCATCCATGGATTTTTTTTTTTTAATTTCTCTCTCTGAAGCTGTTTGATAAATGAGTTGGCATTTGCATTCATTACATATGCTGCAAAGCCTCTGTTTTGTGCCAGCACCAAATAACCAGTGTCCATTCCATAAATGCCTTTCCATAAGGTTGTGTGTTACATGTAGTATGCTCTATAATGTTGCAGTTTCCCTAAGACGATGTCATTATACTGCTATTTTACCTGAACTGTGTTACAAACGTATTCCTAGCAGCATTCTGAAAGACATTTGAATTTCTTTCCTTACATTCATGCTTCACACCTCTCAACTGTACAGATTTTTTCAGAATGTCCAGATTTTTGCCTGATATTTTTGGTTTGTTTCTCATAAAATCGTGGTTTTCTGGCAAATCATTGATGGTTGAAGTCTGAAAATAAAGACAGACATTTGAGCTTCGGACTTCATACCCTTCAAAAAATTCAAGCGAATGCAATACCTATTATTCTATCAACTTTCTAAGTTTGTAAGTGCAGTATTTAAAAAGTGTCCCTATTTTTGGGCCTTTGTCCCCCCATTATTTAAGGCTTTGTCCAGATTTCTTGCTCTAAGAGGTTGAGAGGTATGCTTCCCTTTCATGTTGCAAAAGGATCATATTTCTGCCACAGCTGGGCAGTATTTTGCAACTTCTGCATAAAACTGGCATACTGTCCCACTATTTACGGATATTGACATGTGTATGAAATGTTTTTCTAAGCAGTTGCATGAATTCATTTGCATAAAGATGCATTTCTTTTAGCCAATCTGGTAATGTTATTCCCACACTGCCTACGACAGAATGTGTTAACTTTCTGCAAGATGTGGTAATATTGAATCTAATCATATTTAATGAGCAGAGCGTAGCCCACCATCCTATGAAGCAACAGACAGCCTTGTTATTGAAAGAAAAAAAGAACAACTGGAACTTTTTCAAATGCTGATATTGTGGAGAACATCAGTTTTCACTTACATGATTTCTACAATTTATGTCTCCAGTGAGAGTAAATCATATTCCTATCTCTTACGATAAACATTAAAATACAGAAGCTTCTTTACAATCCCAAAAGAACATCTTATCATATATTAGAATTCCGCCACTATATACTCTCCAGGCCTTTGGGATTAGCACAGATTTCCTGAATTACAGAAACTGATAAAAGTACGCAAATTTCCAAGTAAATGCAAAGCATATCCACAAAAAGTATCAACTTTGACTGCATGCACAAGTATGAAACACATCCTATCAGTATACAAGTAAACATTTCTTGGCATAAATCCAAAATGCTAAACAACATCTGACATCCAGCTGTTGAAGAACGTTGTTTTGTAGGCCATTTGTATGAATTATGCAGAAGCATTCTGCATAAGTAGACATATTTTATTAGGAAAAAGGGAACTAATAGCCATTTTAAATGCCCCTTGTCAGTGAGAGCCTTACTCCGAGGTACCTTCAAAAAGTTTTCACTGTACTGTATAGGAAACATTTGAAATGTTTACAGATAAAGAATGTTCTGAAATCTCTTACAGCATGCCTTTAAAATGAATCAGAGAATATATTAGTGTTTTCAGGAATTATGTTACTGAGGCCGAGCTGCAGTACATTTGTAGCAGTCATCTCTAGATCCCCATAAAACAAGTTGCTCCACATTCACCAATACAAATGGGGCAGCTATTCAACTACACAGTATGTTTTCAACAAGCAGAGAAAAGAACAGGGAGTCTTTTTGTTTTTGTTGCTTTTAGGCAGGAGTCTGTTTTCTTATTTCAAAGTTTTTCTCATTGTTCATTGTTTGAAGTAAATACAAACAGAAATGCACCATTATTGTACGTTATGCTAACCATTTTTAAATGTATAAATTAATTCTGATCTACAAACCACAGTCTTACTTCTGGGAAAATGCTATCAGAAGAATAGAGTAGACTTTGTTTTGTTGCTTTTAGTGTAGTGATGTAGACGTGAATGATATTATGAAAAAACAAAGACACCCAGTTCAAGAGAGCCTCCTTGGCACACTCTTTTGATACGAGGTAACTGATTGGAGGGCCTTTACTTCTGTTACCACTTTCTGCACTGGACAGCCATTCATCATTACGAATTCTGCAAAGGAAGTGGTCACAGCAGAAAAGGATCAGCTGTGTATTTCTTTATTTCCCCGCATCCTTCCAAAAACTGCATTTATATTTTCTATTCCCTTCTTCTTTGCTGCAACAGTTTTTGGAAGATATTGAATCTAAGTGAGACTTGCACAGGTTTACAGATTTTTATGTACAGACTGTCCTCAATATTAAATGTTTCTTAACAAAACTGATATCAGTGCCAAACTAATGTAATGTGTAAATCAACTTTTTTAAGAGTGTTCAAAATGAAAGTGTTAATTTTTTTTACACATGCAAAAATGTAGGTGGTGTCCGTGTATTGAATTTATGAAAAGTGGATACGAACAACAGTGACAATGTTTTCTTTTTCCCTTGACATAACAGCTATTGTGTTTTCTTTCTCCCTGCCCAGTCTTTCTACAAGACAGTGAAAGAAATTATAAACCAAGAGAGTGTTGCAGTTTCGCACCAAATTAGCAATCAAAACAGTGTGTGTGTTAAATTAACTGGTGCTGAAATAAGCATAAATGTGCCTACAGATTGCCTACAGATTACCTGATAATTATATTTCCAGAAGACATTTGAAAACTAAAACATTTCTGGATTTATGCAGTCTTTCCATTGTAGATAAATCCATCGTACTCCCACTTATATTTAAGAGCATGTTGGATAACCTGTTATAAAGAAGATAGACTTTTGACAATATAGAAAATGTCTAAATTGCATTTAGTATTTCACTTTCCATATGTTCTCTCTTACCATGTTTAAATACAGTTTGCAGATAGATGTATCTCTGCTGAAACCATGGTTAGTAGTGTAATAAACAGCTGCCTCTGAAAGTTTAAGGTTACATTATCTACTTGAATGATTTGGAAAAAAATAAAATATTTATAATAATTTTGAAATATTTCAGGGTGTTTACTAAGAAAGCGTTTTTAGTCTTTTGTACCCAGGAATATTAAAACAAAAGATTCTTTACTGTGATACATATTTGCAGTAATACTGCCACTTTCAGCAACAAAGAAGGTTGTGAAACTGGAACATTTTCCTGGTTTGTGCCTGCTGTAATGTGGGAGTTGCATCTGGAATGGATTTTCCGCCAGCCCCAGCAGGATGGCAGAACTTTTTCTTTTTTTTTTTTATGACATGTAAAACAATGAACTGGATGAAATGAAGTATTTGAAATACTGCAACATCTCTGTGCATAGCAAGGTTAATAAAAAATAAATTTCAGATACATTCTTGTAAAAAGACAGTGGGCTTTGGATGATATTTAATTTCTGTTTCCTAAATGCTTTCTTTCTGTTTGTTCTTTGTTGTGAAGTATTGGTAAAAAGATGAATTTGATTCAGATTATGATGTTTGCAATGGAGGTTGCCAGTGAACATAAAGACTTCATTACTGAGTGAAGAAGTAGCAGAGGAACAGTCCTGTGTAAAGAAATAAATACATGCCATGATTATGTTCCACATGAGAATTTGCCTATGTACTAGCACTGTGAAATACTTAACTAAACTAAATGTGGCTTCATTTTCATGGTTACTGGTGACAGTCAAACACCACCCTTCATAATACCAGTGCCCAAAAATGGACACTTTAGATGATGTATTGCAGTTACTGACAGTAGACCTATCATATCAATACATGCTTTTGCATGTTATAATACTGGACTGCCATAATTTCTAGAACATTATGAGGTGGCAAACATTCAGATTGCTACTATACTAGCGATGTCACCTGTGACTACAACAACCTGGATGAAACATACTAACAACCTGCACAATAATTCTAATTCTAATTTCCTACTTTACCCTAAAATGAAGGAAGTCACGGTTACTTTAAGACAGATTTTTTTTTCCTGATCACATGAATTGTACACACTCAAGACGAATGTTCATTGTTCATAAACTATAAAAAACAGGGATTGTATCAATTCTAAATTATAATATAGCCTAAGTATTTGTCACCCATACAGTGAGCCATATTTAACTGCCTGAGATGGTACTGGTGAAGATATCTGATGATAGAGTATACCTTAAAGCTTGCTGTTACAATTATGACATTTTTGAAAGGTATGGCATAACAAGAACACAAGGCTTGCAATAAAGTCACTAGGGCTTATTTCCGCACACATTTAAAGTGCATTATCATTTGCCTTTATAATATCTGAGTTAAGAAGATAAACCATGACTCCTGTTTACCTGATAGTAAATGTATCATTTTGCTGCATTCCAAGCATAAGTACCTGTCTTGTCACTACCTGCTTTTGCAGCGGCATATTGCCAAAATCACCCCTGAATCCATGCCATTTACTCATAACCTGTTTTATTCTTAACACTAGACCATCTCCCACGTCAGTGGTAGTAATTTTGCAGCTAAGGAGTAATACCCTGCAACGTGTGCTATAACATGGAGTACTGATATAAATAAAATGGCATGTAAAGGATGAGGTGAAGCAGAGTGCCTCATGCACCTGAGAAGAACTGATATTCTATATATTCTATAGTATAGTACACCCAGGAGTTCCTTTTTCCTTGTACGAAATGCATTCACACTATACACAATAACAAGATTACAAGCATTTTATTTTCAGCTATGGTGATGTCAGTGAGTGTCATCACAACCAACAGCCAATCAATTGTTTGTATTATTATTGCATAGAAAAAAACTTCCTTATAAATAATCCATATGAACAACAGTTGCATAGACAAAACTTCCTTATAAATAATCCATATGAGCAACAGTTGCATAGACAAAACTTCCTTATAAATAATCCACATGAACAACAGAAATGCATTGAGGTTCTCTCTCTGGAGCCATAGCAGATGTCACTAGCCCAAGCCATTAGTTCATAGTTCATTATTATTGACTGAGATATTTGTTTAAAAAGTATGTCAACAATATGTGCCATAAAATTACACTCTACCATTATTAGAACCTATTTTGTACACTAGTTATGGTGAGAAAAAAGTTCCCGTAATTAAAATATAGGTTGATAATATTAAGGGTCCTTTCTTCACCTCCTTTGTGAACTGTGCACAGGGAAGCCTTTAGAGCTCCCTGCCTGTTTATTTTCCCTACAGAATAAATTATAAACCAAATGGGCATTGTAGTTTCACACCAAATTAGCAGTCAAAATGGTGTGTGTTAAATTAACTGATGCTGAAACAAGCATAAATGTCCCTAGCATTTGGGACACCTTGGCGCATCTGTGAAATTTGGTGTGAGTGTTTTAGTTAATTGGATTTAGGGCAGCATGACTCATGCATTCAACATGATGAACCAGTGGCCGGCATTTGAGCCAGATGTGACAAATTATATTAAAATGCAAAAATTTAAGGAAAAACAATGGTAATTTTGTCCATTATATTGGGGCTTGCAAGTGCCAGTTAAGATAATCTCTTAACCATGCTGTGATGTGCAAAGAGGAGCATGGAAAAGAGCCCTATTAATTGAACAAGGACCTGTTTTCTATGCTGTTTGTTTATGCTTGTTGCAACAAGTAGATCATTAATGTATTATGTTAATTACTTTCTTAATTGGACTTCAAATCCAAACATCATACAGGTCATTGATTTACCCAAGGAACATGAAAACACTTTAGGGACAATATGGTTAACATTGTTTTATAAGAAATGTCCTACTAAATGATGGTGTTGTAATATAGAATACCCAATCGGGTTACTTATCTGGCCCATGACATATCCGTATGCCAAAACAAAAATAAAAATGTTCCATTCTTGTTCTCTTTGTGGGTAACATATACTAACCAAAGCAAAGATGACAATTATTTAAAATGTTGCTTTAGTCAAGAAAAAAGTTGAAATGTCATTTAGAGGTCCAAGATAATGTACAAACTCATAATCACCAGGTACTTGCACTCCGGGTTAAGCAGAGGTGCACGCAAAACCAATCAGTGATACCAGTTCACACATATCATGACATTTAACAAAGTGATGAGCATTCTGTGCATGTTTAGGCCACCTTGTTTTGCAGTCAGCTTGTAAATGTCACTGGAAGCAGCAGTGAATGGCCTCCATTGTAGACATCATAATAACTATAATGTATAGGAACTCTTCCTTCTTGTGGGAGAAACATAAGAGCTTATGCATTTGCAGTGTTCGTGGTTTAAAAATAAAATGCCAACATTTTATAGTGTACAGCAACTCAAGAGAAACATGTCAGTTGAGTATTTTTAATTAATATTACTGCTGCAAACTCTCAACCATATGTTTTCTGTTTGAAATGCTACCATTAAATTTTACATTTCTGCACTGTTTGTATCATCCCCCATTTATGAGTCTACTGATTTAACAAAGATTCGGTGTGAACACAACCTGCAGTGCATTTCATATACTCAGATACACCACACACACAGACACACACACACACTTACACACACACACAAATATACACACACAGCCATGTATACCCATTTGATGTACATATACAGTATATGGTATATTATGTATAAGTAATGGGGTGTGAGGGGTGCAGGGGGCTTGCCCTCGGAACAAAATGCTGTTTTATTTATTTATTTATATTTTGCATTTTGAACCAGTGTTGTTTTGATTACTTGTTCAATGTTTTGCACAGTTCCTACATCAAACTAGCAAACTAAATTGTGTGTGTGTGTGTGTGTGTGTGTGTGTGTGTGTGTGTGTGTGTGTGTGTGTGTGTGTGTGTGTATGCAATCTTGATGATTAATTATAATTTCCAGTAGTTTTTTTCACATTTTCATACTTCACTTATATATTTTAAACTGGAAGTCATTTTTATATTATAAAGGAATAGTAAAAATTACTTCACTAATAATTGAGCCTACCTGTTTGTAAATTTTAAATAACTTAAAGCAAAAAGAACTGATTGTACAAACCAGATGCGGAATGAATATACACATTTAGTTGTACCTGTTTAAGCAGATTTCTTAAACCATATTCACATTTATAAGTTTTTCAGACACAGAGGCTTTGATTCCAAAGTAAGTTATGCAACTGTTAAAAGTACTACATGAGCAAAGTTCTAATATATGCATTTCCCAGAAATAGCTTGCCTTGCACACACCCTACGGGTAATTATGCTAATCAAGAAGCATTTAGGTCATCATGGGTGCCCCCATTTCTGTTTCTGATTTAAAAGAAATCAGAGGATTTGCTGCCTCCTTGTAGCAAGTACAAATCGGCATAGTATGCCTCCCCCTTGTCAACAATTCTTATAGAACCCAGCACATTAAATAACAATGCCTAAAATAGCTATACTGGGTCCTGAATGTCTGAAATTTAATTTGCATCCATTATTATATGAAGGTCTATAGTTGCATATAGTAGACATTTTTGTGTGTACATGATATTTGTTATTCATGTTTGTGTGTACATGATATTTGTTATTCATGTTTGTGTGTACATGATATTTGTTATTCATGTGTGTGTGTACATGATATTTGTTATTCATGTTTGTGTGTACATGATATTTGTTATTCATGTTTGTGTGTACATGATATTCGTTATTCATGTTTGTGTGTACATGATATTTGTTATTCATGTTTGTGTGTACATGATAGTTGTTATTCATGTTTTGCTCATTAGTCTTTATTCTGAAAGAGTGGCCCATCTTCCTGCAAGAAAGTACGGTCATGTTTATACTGTTTCAGTTTCTTTTTTTTTTTTTTTGCTTTATTCCCACTGCCCAGTAGATGTGTTAGTCTATATCAGGTTACTATTCTTTGCAGAGTAGACTTTTGTCCTGGTGGCAAGCATGCCTTCCCCCACACTTTATACCTTTGTTCCCTCTGTTTTGAACATGATCTATGACAGGCAAGTTTCCTTACCCCCATCATAATACAAATACTTGCAGTCTGTAGTAGTCACTATGTATTCTGTCTTCTTTTACTATATACCACAGCATATAATATTTCCTATCAGAATGCATGTAATTTAAGATAGTAAGCTTACTGACCCCCAATTATATCTGAATAGAAGCCCTATCCAAACCTCTTCTCTGTACTGTCCCAAACCTTTTCACTCACAGAAAAACATAACATTCATCCTAATATGACATCATCATTATGAGGCAGTTAATATGTATGTATGCTGTACAAATTCTTACATTATCCTGGGAGCTCCCTTGTGTGCTTCATATTGTGTAGGGAACTGCCGTGCATACATAATGTAGTTCAGTGTAATGAATGTTCTGGAACTGCATTATCTGTGTTCAACAGCTCCAGCATGCTTGAGGAAGTGATCACACACACTGGACAGTGTTGGCTGCCTACACTCTCCACTGCTCTGATTATTCAGCAGCAATGTTGACATGATAGTGGACATGATAGTGGACATGCACTGCATCTCTTCCTCCTTTTTTGAAGATGAAAGTGGGTGTTAGTTGAGTATTGCCAAAAAATTTGAGGAATAGAAAGTAAAACAGTTTAACTTTAAGCATAACTCACAAAACAATTGGTAACTAGAAATCCATGCAACTATCCATCTCATCAAGAGTACATCAATACCTCCATGTTCCAATGTATTGATCAGTGTTTTGTAGAACATATGTAGGGATATGCACCAGGTCGGATTGAAGTCTGAGACAAAGTCTGCTCTTAGCAGCAGATGTGCAAGCAAGCAGAAGCTATGAAGTTTTCTTTTTGCAACCTACAATGAAGTCATTTGTTTTTATGCTTTATTTTGAAATTTAACAAAAAAATAGACAGCTCTAAAATGAAATGTATTAAGGACCTAGGTATATAGTTCAAGGTGTGATTGGAAGCAGCTTGTGTTGACAGTACCGAAGGAACAATAGGACTTTAGTTTTCTAATGAACAATAAAGGTAATTAAGTAAATCTATTTTGATCTAAAGATGGAAATCACTAGATGGAGATATTAAAAGGGCTGGTATACCATTGGATAAGTCCTAGAATGAGGCCACAGATGACCTGTTTTATTCCACTCAATGGAGAAAGGACTTGAGCATTTAAGTACATAAACAATTCAGCTAACCACCAACTCTCTCTATATATATTGAGGCAGACGTTTGTCTTATTGCTGTATATGACATTTTTGTAAAGTTACACTTTGGTGCCAGAAATTGATTTTTTTCTGGTTCATGTGTGAGTAAATTTATTGTTTCCTCTTTCAAGAGTTTATGTTTTTATGATGGGTGCTATCTCTTGAAATAAGGAAGTACTTGCATCCTTGAGGTATATATAATTATGCAGAGATAGTCGAGAAGTTTGGAGGTCAGTTAAAATATCAGGCTTTCTCTCACTCGCTCTTGCTCTCTAAAGAATGGATTTCAGTATGAAGTTTTGGTAAATATCTCCCCATTTCACATTTTCTATGTAGCACTTCACACAAAATTTAAGGAGGATAAATTAAATCTACCAATTGTTGATATTTTTGACACATCTAAGACTAGTTCCAGGCAATGGATGAGCCCGAAAAGCCCAGTCCTACTATGATAATTAAATTATTGAAAATTGAAAAACCTAATAGAAAAAGTAACGGCAATTCAATCCTTAATGGAGAATGAAGTGACATCTGGAAATTTATCTGAGCAAGCTAAAAATAAAATACTCAGTATGACATTACATAGGAGCCTTGTGTGGTCATCTTCTTCTGCCAAAAAGTATTTCAGGAAGGCACTGTTAAGCTACTAAAGGAAGCTTCACCAGAAAAAGATGTTAGAAGACAAACGACTGCACAGTCGTGGACAAGAAAATCAAGAAACTTTCACTACAAAAAAAACATCAGAAGTAGAGACACAAAGGCATTCAGAGTGATAAATCTACAGGATAAAACATCTAAATCAACCATTTTTTATGAACTTCAATTCATTACAGCCAAATTACAGAGGACTGAGATTACAGTTCAAAAATAAATTAGTTAAATCATAAATGTAAACATATAAACAACAGGAGACATAGTTAGTCAAACGAGGTCAGGAAATGTCAATTTTAACAGAAATGTGTAAAGATCTACAGTTTCAATAAGACACAACATGGAAAGACCTGAATAAAATATCAGACAGATAAGATGGGATGGGAGAAAGAATGATAGATGTCAAAGCTAGAAACAAAACAAAAAATAAGAAACATGAGTTTATAAGGTATGCTAATAAATGCAAAGCCAGCCGAAACATAGAAACTCAGAAGATCTGTGCAAAGGTTTAAGATAAGCCTGATGATTGTAAAGTGCCATTAGATGGACTTCACCAAAGAATTATGTGATCTCAGGAAAATTTATTATCAAGAATGGCAACCGCTAGATTTATTATTTGTTAAAGATAAAAGAAAGGAAGTGAAGACTTTTAGAATGGGGTATGTTACTAGTTAAACTTCAGAAGATCTTTTCTGAAATAAATGAAGAGGATAGTTTTACAGAAGGGTATTAAATCCTATTTCACCCCTCCCCCATATTACAGATTCTATGCCTGGATTACACAGATGTTTCATGCACCATATGAAGCAGAATTAAGAAGTATTGGAGAGTTAGGATAATATCATCAAAATGGAAAATGGCTTTGGGATGGGGATGTACTCATCTCATTCCATAGTTCTGAATGGAACAGATATGGACTTTTGCCTCTGACTGTATATTTTGCCCTGAGTATATGCAATCGTTCTCCAGTTTGCCCTCTCCTCTCCTACTGTTTTTAGATAAGTGGATTTGATTTTGAAATAAAGACTAAAATGTCACTGTGGTAAACAATTTACCTGGAATATATCCTATAACTATAAATGGAATTAAGTAGTTAGACATATAAGAAAGTATCTTATTACTTTGGCAATCAGAAAGAAAAGCTAATATGTGTTAAGGTACCCGTGTTAATGAAGATGACATTAAAAATGTATAAAAAGCTGTGGATTCAATATATTTTAAATCCTGGAATAACTTTTTTGGAGGTTAAGGTACTGCTTAAAAAGATTGCTTATCACCTTAAAATCACTGCAGTTTAGAAGAGGACTGATCGTAAAATTCTGTTAGTGGGTATTTTATATAACAATAAGTCCTTTATTACTAAGTCAGCCTATGGCAGGTCCAAAGAGTATGCCAACATTTAGGAAGATTTAAAACAGTGGGTGACTGTGGCCCTGGTTATTATTATGGTGGACTGGTATGTTTTATCTGGGCAAGGCACCCCCCCACACACACACAAAGTACGATGTGATATCTAAGGTCACCTATGGGTGGAAGAACACTGACATCTTGTGCATCATTTGTCCAATCCTCAATCCATCAAAGATCAGAGCTCCTCCATAGCAAATCACCTTGAGTCATGCAGTGATCCCTTTTTGGGGGGAATTTCTCCCCTTTTTGAGTTGGTGAGACTGTGGAATTGGTATATATAAATTTAGTGGTGAAGGGGGCTTGCCCCTTGCAAAAAAACATTTTAAGAAATTTTTTTTAGCTATTTATTTTAGGGCTTGCAGTTCGGGGATTCTATTTTTCAGTGGACTGAATTTTGTTCACTCGTAGTGGAAGTAATATTTGCAAAGATGTGGATGTTTGACCCTTTCTTGAATACAGATGTGTCCATTAAAGGATTTATAGATTAAGGAATATAGGGTAGATTATGTGTTGCTCATATGGATGCAAGTTTTTGTGCATGTACGAATGTGTGCTTAGTGTCTTCTGAAATAATTTGTCATGCTTCTATAGAAGTTTTGCATCATGTTACTTATCAGTGTGCCTTGAAGAATAAGTGTAAATTTACTTCCACCATCACTTCTTACATAAGATCCCATTTAATCTTCTAAAACAAAATCTTTGTGATCAAGTCACTAAAGTACAATGTCAAAAGTAAATTTGTGTCTTAGCAGATAGGATGGGTAAATATGGAGACTGAATGGGTGCAAAAGAGACTTACATATATTAAGTCTAAGACTGACATTTCTCAGAATATTCCCTTTTTTCCATGGTATAGCAATCTCAGAATTGGTATACATAAGTTCAGAAGGGGTTGTGGGGGGGGGGCAAAAAGTTTAAAAGAGAAGAGCAATCTTTGAGATTCACTCATTTCCTGAGTTGTTACAGCTTGTTGACACTCAGAATTTCAAGTGCTGACATTTCAATAAGGAACTGGCAAATCCCTTGCTATTCAGATCAGGAGAATAGGAACTAACAATTATAATAATAAGTATTTATCAAATGCAAATATTAAACTGTGAATCCATTTAAACAATTAAATATGTGTACCTTTGATTATCTTTTGTTTTAATTTATACCCAAAAATTAAAAAATAATAAAGTGTTATTGTTAGAATGAAAATAGACTCCAAAGAGTGATGCAGAAATTAAATGCTATTCTTTTGTTACACTAGAAAGTAAAAAAGAAATAATGAGAATATGTGAAAAGGGAAATAATTCCTGGCTGGATGGCCTACCTACAGAAAGAGATTTTGGTTCCTGAATTACTGACGCTGTCCAATTTCCTTATCATGCTTGGTTATAGAATACGAGATCTGATCAAAACAGAGGACAACCTAAAACAGATGCTACTCATTAGCATTATCCATCCTTGATTCATAATATAACATAGTTAAGTTAGTGAGATCAAGACCTGTACCCTACTTAAACAAGATGACAAATACCCTGCTTACAAAAGATAACAAGATAACAAATGCCCTGCTTAAACAAGATAATACACCAAGTTAATATCGCTTCATCTCAAGTAAGAAGATGTCTTATTTCACCATTTTGTTGTGGTTCATAATATACTCAAAAGAAAGAAAGTGTTTAAACAAGGACAGCTCACTGATTATTTCAGACACAATGAAGACATCTGATCTGCTAATTATACATTAGTTGTGAGGTAGTATAATACACATATATATATATATATATATATATATATATATATATATATATATATATATATATATATATATATATATATACGTATAGTAGTTTTGGCATCTAGCATAAAGGACAATGGCTCTGGGCTACTAAGGGGTTTCTTCCTGTAGTCAGCTATCCATGGTTTGATTCCACCCACCTGCCTTCATCTACTGTTTGACTCTGAGCATGTCACTTTACTAGTCTGCACTCCCAGGTCACTTCTGAAAAGGGATGGTTATGCTCAGTGAATTTGTTTGGTTAAAAAATGTATAAAATACGAAATATAAAAAAATATCAAATAATATATTACATGGGTTCATAATTAATACAGATAGACCAAATTATCTGTAATTGTGAATGCAGTATTTAATAAGAAGAAATATTTCTTTAGGTATGCAGCATAAAATTGTAAAGGGAGATGGGAAAACATTATTCTAACTATGTATGGCACCAATATGTCATCAAAGCAGGCAGTTATAGAGTGGTGTGAAAAGATTCCACAGCTCTGGAAAGGGCATCTGTTGCCTTTTCCCCAAGCAGATAGTGGTAAAATTACTTTAGTGAAATATGATCATACAAGATAAACTATTATGATTTGCAGTTTTTGACAGTATTCTGATGTAGTCCTATTGTATGGATCTGGGATGAAAACACTTAACTATATTAAAAAATGTTTAATGTTTAATCACTGGATTTTATTTTATGATCCTTATTTTAGTGGTCACTACAGTTGTTGTATATTTATTGGTTATCAGTGGAATTGAAAAAAGTTACGCCATAGTTTTGTGGTCCTTTCTTTCTTTCTTTATTTTATTTATTTTACATTTGTTGACCGGGATAGTCCGACTGGATATATGTCCATTTTCAGTGGAAGCCCGGGGAGAAAAGCTCCAAGATAATAATACACATTGAACATCTAGTAAATGCTAGTTTCAAGCAGATTACAGTCATAAGCAATGCCAGCATTTAGCACACATAGTACTAACTTATTATAAAACACTTTACAAAACATAACATTATTTTCAAAGTTATATATACATAACATTACATTCAGGTTTAAAACAGATTGAGCAGCAGTTATACAATTGACCCTTCCTGAAATGGAGTGGTAGAAAAAAGGTAGAAGTAGTTGAAGGTAAGGCACCTAAGAAATAGAGAGGTCACTAGTCGGGGTTAGTGGAAGTTCATTACCAATGAGTTTTGAAATATTTTTTGAGTTTGTTTTTGAATTGAGTTAGTGAGGGTTCTAGGGTCAAGTCAGCTGGGAGTCTGTTCCATGTTTTTCCAACAGAGTTGGCAAACAGAGAATCCCCAGCTGAGTAGTTGGATTTGTATGTTTGAACTAGGAGTCTGGTGGACGATCGCAGTGGCCAGGTGCTGGTGTAGGGGCTGATAATATTTTTTAGTGCAGGTGTATTTTCTGGTTGGTAAAGGACTTTATGTGCTACTATTTGCTGGTTGAACTGCAGTAGGCTTGGCAGTTCAAGCCATTCTAGGCAATTTAGGTTATGACAGTGGTGTGTCCGGTAGGCTGTGCCAGTAGCAAATCTGGCAATGTGGTTATAACAGGATGATAGTTTATTAAGATCTGTTTTGTTTAAGTTGGAGAATAGAGGTGAGGCATAGAGAAGAGTTGATAGCAGATGGGAACGGGCAATCCAGTTCTAGCAAGTGGGGTAAGGAAAGGTTTGATTCTGTAAAGAGAGCCAAGTTTTTTATTAATGGTTTTGATAGTTTGATCGATATGCGCATCAGACTTTAGGCTATCAACTATGACACCCAGTAGTTTAGTTTGGGCTTCTGGGGAGATGATAGTGCCATTGTTCATGGTTATGTTGAAGGATGTCGGGGGGGTCTTGCATGTGAGGGAGAAGAGGAGCAGCTTAGTTTTGTTGGGGTTTAGGATTAGATGTTGGTTGGAGAGCCATTTATCCACTGTATTGACGGTATATCTATGTAAAGTGTAGCAAAACATCTCCAATTACAGATATAAATGAATAGAAAAGATAAAGAAAACTGTGAGAGCAAAGTTATTCCTTTATTTTACATTCATACTTTATAATTATTATTCAATGTGTTCAGTGGTTACTGTTAATACTGCAGGAGAAAGCCTTGCTGTACTGTTAAAAAAAAGACATTGTTTAACATAAACAAACAGATCATCCTGTATGAAGTGCATGAGGTGATTTAAACTGATATTATACTAAAAATGAAAAACTCATAAAAATAGAAAGGAGATATGCCTTGTTGTTCATAAATATGGTGCACAGTTGGGTAAATGCAATCTGCACACTGTGTTTAGTATGCAAGGATACAATATCATAATTCGCAGACATGGATGGTCATACTACCCTCAGCTGTACAGAGGGACACCTGTATTTATTAATGGTGCACAGTACTGAATAGTAAGTGCCATGTGCCATGCCTTCCCAGGATGCAGACATCTCCAGGTGCTATGCTGCATGTAGGGCTCTGAAGCATAAGGCAGCAGGGAACAGATAGTTAATAAGGCATATGTCAGACTCAGGCCTTATTAACCATCTATTCTCTGCATGGCACACTTCGGTTATGCGAATCAGCCAGTAACGCTGGACAGAAGCCTTCCCTGCATCACAGCACAAAAAAGTATGGACATAGTTAGATTTCTGTAATGTGTTCCCTTGATAAAACAATCTTTAAATATTGTCAGTTGCTCTTCTGCCATGCACAAAGTCAGTATGTTCATATGACATTATAGAGGGCATTGCAGTTCTCCCTGTTTAGTTTGTTTTCTGATAGCCTTGCTCTTGATGATCTATATTAACATCCTCATCTTCACTAAAAGTTAAATCACAAACAATGATTAAGTACTTTCCCGTGTGGATGGAGACACTTATTTTTTTTTGTTTCTAATATCTGTGCCTTTGACATGGGGTGACTCTTTATGGTCATCATCTAAGGGTCATTCTGTTACCAAAATAGGACTTTTGCCCATTGAGCTCAGTGACAGCTTTGATGATGACTGTTTGGTCAACCCTGGGAATTGAGGCCAATCAAGTCTATTCCTCAAATACTCAGGGTTGACTTAGGGCCTCAATACTGATCCCAGTACTGACAATGCAGACTTTACTGCATGTTTCCCCCATGGGACTGCTTTTCTTCACAGCCTAAATCAGTGAATCTTAGGTAACTGCTTTATTAACCATTTACCTCTCCTAATGGTGGACTTCTGCATGATGTTATGTTTAGGCCTCATCTGGAAGAACTGTGTATTCTACTTTGAGATCAGGAAAGATGAGACAGTGCAAAATGAAGCACTTTGACTCCCCTTTGGAGTCAAATATGGACAAGAAGGTTGCTTTTCCACCTTTCCTGTTTCAAGGAGATTCACAAAACAATTTACAAAGACATGTGTCTGGAGCATTTCTCCACAGGCATCTGCTGAAAATTGGCTTCGTTCCAAGCCAGACTTTCCCAGTAAACAAATGTTAAATAAATAAAATACATACAAAATCAAAGACACGATAAGATGAACCTCAGAGACCACTTCCAAGAGGCCTGTCTCTTGGGTCTTCCTGTTATGTAATTTTCCTCCACCCATTAGACAAGCTGGGATGGGGGTTGGTATAATGGTTAAAGTGTTCTCCACAAGGTACAGGAGTTGAATCTCACCTTTGAGAGGGAAATTGTCTAGCTTAAAATAGCCTGGAAGGGCAGCTAACCTAGGAGCTTACCTATGCTACATTAGAACAGCAGTCCCTCCTCTATTCCAAGGACATTGACAGCCTGGATGCAGACCTGTGCAGACCAGCTGGGGCCCAAAACGTGGTAGAGCCCTGAACCATTGTGATGCCAACTCACAGATTACAAAATCTGAACATAATCCAAATGAGGACCAGTAACACAAATGAGCACATTATTCTTCTAAACTCATTAATCACAGTAAATGTGCATAATGAAGACAATCAAAATCAACAGTTACACACTATGCAACAATCGGCTACAGTACAGTACTGAAGGGTGTATAATACTGCCGTTCTGTCACAACAATCAGCTACAGTACTGTACTGAAGTATGTATAATACTGCCGTTCTGTCGCAACAATCGGCTACAGTACAGTACTGAAGGGTGTATAATGCTGCTGTTCTGTCCAGCTGAAATATATATATATATATATATATATATATATATATATATATATATATATATATATATATATGTGTGTGTGTGTGTGTGTGAAGCCCATCCCCCAAAAGGCTACAAGCAGCCATGCTGTAATAATGTAGTCAGTGAGATAGGACAGCATATCCGATTGCGGTGTCTCTATCAAGGTGGTAAGCCAATGTCTATAGCAATCTGGAACTATCAGCAGAGTGCGCATGTCATGAAATGTCTTCATACACAGTGATGAAGAGACAGATACCTCCTATATCTTGTGGTAGAAGAAATATGCCTTTTCCAGTCTAAGCAGCACCACCATATACATAGTACCCCTATGTTTTGTGCATGGTATCCCAGTCACAGTTTTCCTAAAATTGGCATAATAGTGTTGCAGCTGTTCTGTGTGCAGCTGTAATAAGTACTTTAGAGACATTCTCAGTGTGCCCCAAGTCATGGATTCATAGGTAAGAATTAGGCTTACTGCTTTTGTGGGCCATTTTAAGCCCAGCCAATTTCTTTCGAAGGTGAGACTCAAACCATGTACTTTGTGTCTGTGAGGTAAACACCTTAGTCATTATACCAACCCCATTCACTAGTTTATCAATTTATCATTAAAGTCAGCTATATGGCCAATTCAAAGCTTTTCTTGTGATTTATGTTTCTATCTCAAATATGAGCAATATATTCTGTATATTCACCTTGGTCCATTGTCTATAGTTTTGAGTCTGTTCTCAAGAGAAAACAACAATATGTAATACAAAAAAATACTTTTTGTGGTCATTAAGTCCAACAGTATCATTTACATACAGAATTTGAATTTTCCAACGGTGTAGTTTCTTCATTCCCTATAATTTCCACACCACTTGCATCTGTTGTTCCACAACTTATTTGTGCTCAGCTTGTGATATGCCAGTAATGATGAATTCCAGCAAGTAACATCACATGTGATTTTAATAAAAACTGAAATCAGTCAATTTCAGTGTCACAAAGCCACCAATAAAGGAAATTACTATAGATAAGAACTAAAGAGGCCAACAATTTAACTACCAGAAAGAGAGAGAGAGAGACTCATCTTGTGCCAAGCCTTTTATCCTGGTGGTACATCTCAGGTGGCATTACATGACCTAACAATGGTAGATACCTGATTCCTAACCGTCAGCTAATGTATGTGGATGACTCCAAGGTTTCACATTGTATAAGTAAACTTCAACCTGTTGCCATCATAGATAGTGAAAGCTGACAATCATACAGAAGAGGAACATCATAATATGGCTTGAACTGCCAAGACCTCAGTCTTGGAGATGTATTTTAAATAATTAAACTATAAATAAAGTAGTGTATTCCTTCCAGATCATCAGGCAAAAAATTCATATTCACCATAATCTCCTGAGGGAAAGAGAAACACTACTGAATTTATACTCATCATGTGCTTCTCAGCAATGGAAGGATACTGTTGAAGGATAGGAGATACTGTGTTTATACTCACCATACACCCATCAGGGAAGGATAGGAACTACTGAGTTTATACTCACCATATGTTTCTGAATAAAGGAAAGGAATGGACTATTGAATTTATTTTTGATATACACTCCTCAGGGGAGGTACTACTGGATTTAATCTTATTGAATGCTTCCTTGGGAAGGACAGGTACTATGAAACCAATACTCACCACACACTCTTTAGGGAAGGAGAGGTATTATTGAATTTACACTCACAATATACACTTTAGAAAAGGAGAAGTACTAATACATTTATCCTCACAAAAAATATGTTTACAGAAAGAAATATACTACTGAATATACACTCCTCAGAGGAAGTTATGAATTTATACTTATCACATGCTCCTGAGGGAGGGTGGTGTGTAATTGTGTGTCAGCTGCACAACAATGATAACTCAATGGTCGTCCAGAGATAGCATAAATACTACAACTAAGAATGAACTCTGTGGCATACCACAACCTAGGTGGTAAGGAACATGAGTGCACATGACTAAAATCAGTGTCTGGAAATGACCAGAATGCTAAGAGGCGAACCAGTTCAAAATAATAGCTGTGAGGTCATAGTAAGAATGAAGATAATCAAGATAATAACAAGACCAAGTCGGACCAGTGCTGAATAAAAAATGTACACTTTTGCTATGAAGAGGTCATTAACCATTATATTAATGTTATTGTTATGATAAGTAAAACTAAACTGATAAGATCCATAAGCTTATGATCTGTTAAATGATACACGTGGTGGGCATGTACCTCCTTCTCAATAACTTTCTAGATAGATACTTCCAATTCTTGACCCTTTCATCAAGTATGATTAGGCAAGGAGGCAATGCTGATCTAACTGCAGCAACAGTGTCATTGAACAAAAATATATGACAAGTCCCACTGTTAGGAAACAATAAGTTTACAGATGATTAGGCAGGTAAGCTGAACAGCTTGTGCACAATCCAGAGGCTACAGTCAGTCAGTTTACAGCTGTTGAGCTCTTCCTAGACAAAAGTTGTCATTACAGTGGGGACCAGAGTATTCATCCAGTTCAGGTCTCTTGTTCCACAGATCTTGAGCATCCTTACATCATTCTGTCTTTATCCCTCTCTCTTCACAGAGTTGACTTCTAGAATGAATCATAGGCTATGTTTCCAGAGAGGTTCTGGGAGTACATGAGATATGTTATGTAAATCCAGAATGGAAGATAGTGACTTACTATAGTCATGTGCTAAGTCACCTGCCTTGTCTGGTATTTTGCCCAAAAGGAGAAAAATAGTCATTTTATGCTTAACCAATAGTAAATCTTCTCCAGATAACATGAGTAGACTGAGGAAGCTCCAAAGCAAAGTGGAGCAAGAAATGATTAGACTAAGCTATTGGCTCTTCCAACCATCTAAGCCCGACACAACCAGCTGGCATATCAATACCATGATTGCAACCCAAATAGTGGTTTGCAGAGCTAATAACCTGGATCAGCTCAAATCCAATCAAAACATGAAGAAATATTCTCAACAGCAGCAACATATGTTCAACTCAAAGACTAAAGTCACCATGAATTAAAAAGATTCTGGTTTCATAATATACTTAATGTAGGGTCAGCATGAAAGCTAATGAACTCTTCAGGGCCTTACACAGATATGTGGATGATAAATTATGAGACAGTGACAGTTTTTTCTGTGCCCATTTCACATATAGAGGAATTTATACTCCTACTACTAACTTGAACTAATGTGTCTTTGATATAAAACAGATAGCAACTCCTCCATCAATCCTAGCTCATTTAGAGCAGTGAATAATGGAGACTCTAGGGGAAATAGCCTTGACAAAGTGAGGCCAAACATTTTCATCCAACCAGAGTTCCATAAAGTCAGCGTTACACAACATATTGAAGATAGTCCCTGGCTTGTTGTGGTTGGATCTTTTATTCATATGCTATATCTTGTATGGGACCATAGGCCTGGTAATCAGGTTCCCAAATTGTGTCTTTGTTGGTTTGCAGGATCTTTGCTTATGGATGTGTCACAATATGCTGTTTAACCCCAATGTTGTGATAAGTAAGTCTGGTTCCCAAAAATATCCATCTTAAATATGAAATATCATATTTCAGAAGACTTTCCCCAAAATGATGATCTCTTCAACAGATTACAATGTTCATCTTCTGTGGAGGAGCACTGGTCTCAAAACATTAATTTGCCTCTGAAAGTTCTGCAAAAAGAAAGCAAAGCCAAATGCAGTTAAGGAAATGTCTGCATAGATCTAATATGAAAATAAATTGAAATATGTATGCGCATATCCCAGTGCAGAAAGGTTTCATATTAGGTATGCTCCTAATAGGTTCATTATCCAACTAACTCAAGTCTTGTGGAATAAATTACCACTACAAAATATGACTTTTGCTACCTTTAAGGCCTGATGAATAGATCTTGTACTGCCCTGGACGGTTTAGGATGCAAGGACTATTAAAGGATGGCAAGAACTTAAGGTTCTCGACTTAAAGGTTTGTATAGCTAGGCATCTTATGATCCCCATAATCACTTGCCTGGTACTAGTGCAATGCTCCTAATAACCAGATCAGAAATCATAAAAACATACAACATTTCTAGGTCTTCAAATTTTATTTCAAAAATGCTTTTAATGCCTAGGGCTGCAAACATTTGTTTTATAAGCTCTTTTTTGCAGTCTCAAGTGTGATAAATATTTAGGAACTCAAATTATCAAATGGAAAATATATTGCATCTTTTTTTCTATGTTGTCTAGTTTCATTAACATGAAAAACAATACAGTGTGCCATGCTGCTTTCTTCTCACCAGACTATCTTGTAAGAAAGCTAGAATTGTAAGCGCTGTTCCTTGCAAGCAGTCCCAAATAGCTATAAATCAAAAACTCGTCTGGCAAGATAACATAGCTGAAAGTTATAGGAATTTAATTATTTTCTTTCACTCTTGACTGAGTTCCTAATCTGATCGGTACCACTTCCATTTTAGTATTTTTCCATCTGCTGAGATTAGGGACATAATAGACTATCAATGAAAACCATAATTTGAATAAGCGTTAGCATTTTCATATTTTAACACACTGTTAGGCTGCATATTGCTTTTGCTGCAGCAGTTCTGGTATTTTGTTTGTATGCCTAAAGTAAAGGAAACTTTAAAATCACAGGCTTTGTAGGATAATATTATATCATAATATTAAGATTTGCTAGATTTCACCTTGCACAGGGTCATATCACTCCCTAGTACTCACTAGTTCTACTGTTAGGAAGAAAGCATTATTTATTTTGTTTTTGATTAAGTAGTATATAATAGCTTCTTAAATATAACTGAGCATTCAAAATCAGTGAAAACTCTACCATATTCATCTATATTAAACATCCTTGCCCAAATACAGCCAGTGTAGAAGAAATATGTTTGAATCTGAATGTAAATGCTGCATTTTTCCACAGTATTTTCTGTGAAACACTGCACACGCAAGTTAAAGGCAACAGATAAGTTAAAATGTACATTTGTTAACATACAAAGCCTTTTTTTAATTCCAGGAAGACTAGTTGCCAATACAAAACACACATTTTAAAGATGCTGCACTCTTCTTATATTTACAGGCATAACTACACTTGCAGTTAAGAAACATACAAGGACTTAAATCATTTATTAGCTGGAATTCTGATTGTGGTATGATGCCAGTATATGAAGAATTTTTTCTGCAGACTTGCATCGTGGAAAGTTAATTGAATGAAAAATATATTAACTCTGAATTCAAACAATTCTCCAGGCTACCTCTTCTAGAGTCATAGATTCATTGATGCTTACTAGGCAATTGATTTGTGTGGATCTTAAGAAGTCTAGCTTTGCATTCCACTGCTAGTTATTAGCCCTTATACTTTGCTTACAAAGAAGGGCTGAACAAGAACATGCTGGGGAATTTACATGTTTCCCCATCCATTCTTCAAATGATGTTTAAATAGAGTAAGAGAAGTACTTTGTTTTATGTGAAATGAAAGACAATTCCATCAAAGTGGCATTCTCTGTGACACATATCTATCACTTAAATATGTTCAATTAATTTTGCAAAAGAGGTTTTGGATGTTTATGATAACAACAGACTTGTGAATGCATAATTGATCTAACAGACTGTGGTCTGTTGAGGCTCTATATGCTACCACAAGCTAAGGTAATATGGCCGTGGTTTAAAGTCTCATCCAAAGGATTCAGCTGCAAAGGAAATTCAAATTCCTTGAATAGGTATTCATGCTACCATTGAACTTGTGAATCTGCAGTAGATCTAGCAGAGTATGTTCTGCTGAAACCCTATACACAAGGCACATCGGTTGCCTCTTAGTAGCCTATAAGAAAGTGAGAAGAGGGGCAAGACTTTGAGGTGGTCTGCATAGTTTTTGTGATTTAGACCTTTGAGTATTTTAGTGAAAAAATGTTGCAGTTATTCCAGTTTATTTATTTACTGACATTAGTTTGGGGAATACATACCGGCGTCTATATCATATGAGCGAATCGCACAAATTGCGAACGGTCATAATATCGAATGTACCAGACCTCAAAGTGATTTTTCTGAGATTGCGGTGCAGTGAAGAATGGGATATTTGCCCTTTCCTCACTGTAGTGTGATCTCTGAGTTGGAATATATATTAGCAGGGCCCCCCCACAATAGGAAGTTCGAGGTCTGGTACGTTCACTATTATGACCATTCGCGATTTGTACAATTCCCACCTAATCATGAAGGGATTCACATCTAGATTAGGGGAGGTCATCGTGCCTCTTTACTCATCCCTCATCAGGCCCATAATCGAGTACAATGCCCCTTTTGGGATGTACCTTACCAAACACCTGCAGCAACTGGAAAGACCCCAAAAGTACCTCACCAAGAGGATCAAAGGGCTCAAACAGATGCCATATGCTGCCCAGTTAAAGAAACTCCAGCTCTACTCAGTGGCATACCGCCTGCTCAGAGGTGACCTGTGCCTGACGTATAAGGCCATGTCCAACCCGGAATTAAGAGACATGCTGCACCTCAAAAAATCCAAATCCCATCGAGCTACACGCTCGAGAGACTTGAACCTCAGCACTGAAATAAATAGGACATGCTGGAGGGACAGATTCATAACCCAGAGGCTCCCTTCGCTCTGGAATAGAATTCCAGTTCATGTTAGGCAGAGCACCTCATTGAATCTCTTCAAGAGGAATCTTGATGAGTGGATGGGAGATCGTAGGTTTACCCCGGGTATCACTTCTGTGTCACTGTTAGACAGAGGCACAGTATACTAACCTCAGAAAAAGGCATAGCAAAATTCATTTAAAATGGGTGGTGAAAGCCAAACACACTCTGGCTAGGCTTATAAATGCCCTAGGGCAGATAGCCTAGTATGAACCTATGAACCTATGAACCTATGATATATACCCACATACCAAATGGGGCATTACACTAAACCATCAGATTAAAGAAGGCCCAGTACTGTAGAATCATTACATCCCTGGATCTGAACACAGTACTTTTCAATATAAGGTGTACATTGAAAAATAACATCCTTACAGCAGCAGATACATGGTGATTAAAGGACAATTCACTGCTGACATAGGTTACGAGATTCCTAACTACAGGATCAATTTTCAGTATGATACTTAAACTTGGAGTAATGCTTGCCAAGGGATATGAGTGTACATTTTTTGGCATTAAGTTTACGTATTTGTTTGTGACAGGCCCCCATTTTGGATTTTGGTGTCCTCTGGGGAGTTTATGATGGCACCTAGTTTGTCAGTATCTGCAAACTTCGTCAGCCAAAAACCCTTAACATTAGCTATGACCTCTGAGACATCAATGCCAAAGAGGAGTGGGCTATGGACTAAACCCTGGGGAACAGTACTAGTGATAGGTCATTTGGGTGAGGTAATGCTGTCATCCCTCACTTCCTGAATTCTATTTGTAAGCCAGTTTGTTATCCATTGAGTTTTACAGGGATTACCATTTAGCTGGAATGGTTTAGCTATAATACTCAAGTGTAGGGTGGTGTTGAACACCTTTGCAAGGTCCAGATATGCTGCCCTTAAAAAGTAAATTGCCCATATTCCATTAAAAATGGTAAATTGGCAGTATTGCAATAGGGAATGGCTGGCAAACTGACAACAGATTTGTAGTTACTAGGCAATCATCCAAAAGAGGACACACTCAGGAGTTCAGAATCCCCTACCCCCTTAAAGTCATTGCAGTGTCAGCAAACTATCTGCATGTTGTGTTAGTAGAACCCACAACCTTTACATCAAAATCAAGTATGCTACCTGTGGTGCTAATAATACTGCTTTCAAATTGTATAGCACAAACAGTGATGACCATTTGCTAAACAAAACAGTTCCACATTGAAAACAGACTTATCATGAGCAACAGCAAAGTTCTCTTCACTTGAAACTCACAATTCCTTGAAAAATCACCCCTGATGCAGTCTGGTAGCTGCTGTAGAGGACTCAGGCTCTTGTCTCCTGTAACCAAGGTACAGGGTTTGAGCTCCATGAAAATGCACCTCTGATGCAGTCTGATAGTTGGGCAGAGGATTTAGGTTCTCGTCTCCTGTAATCAAGGTTCAGAAAACACTGTACAAACTCCGATATTCTGTTTAAAAAAGAAAGAGACTATTGGTGTTTGTTAAATCATTGGATTCACTATGCTTTTTTTTACAGAAGGTCATAGTAAATCAGCAGACAAAATGCACAACAAAAAGAGGGTCGTTCCTCCTCATCTGATGTGAGGATGATATCATGAAATGGGTGGAAAGTAGGTGTGGAGAGGGGAAGAGATGGGTTGGTTATGGGAGGTGCTAGGGGTGTGGCCTTGGTCTGGTTTTCACCACAACAGAAGGTGGCAACCCTATTAAGAGTCCAACAGGTACCTACCCTTGTTATGGCTGTAAAACATGTAGGTAACATTGATACTATATGAGCCCTTAAGTTAAATCACATAATATATAATTTTTTGGTAGTGCCAAATATTCATATGAAATTCAAAGAGTTATGCATGTTACAACATGCTGTAACTGTAAAAAAATGTCTGTGGGTAAAACCACTCAGAAGCTCTTAGAGCACACAAATGAATGTAGACTGGCATTTAAAAATAAAGATGTTTCAAGTGCACTTGCTAAACATGGAAATATGTGCCATGATTTTAGGAAAGTTTATATTTTTAGGGCCAACAATATGAAATCAGATACTAGAGGGGGTCACTACAACAGCACACTTGTGGTTAAAGAAATGAAATGACAGTTGTAATTAGCTGCTGGTAAATTACCTGGTTTGAATGAAACTATCAGCATCAAATGTAATTTATTTGGAAATCATTTTATTGATTAATGTTTTTATATTTTAAGAATTTATATTGGATGACCTTTGTCAGCTGATTCTTATCATAGGTCCATAGGTGTGTACTAGGCTAATGGCCCTGGAGCCTTTACAAGCCTAGCCCCAAAAAATTGCCCAGGCACTGTGCCGCCCAATGTTAGTTCACAGTGCCCCTATCCAGTAGGGCAACTGGAATGATCCATGGAATGAACTTTCTTTCTGTTACCCATCCACTCATCAAGATTTTTCTTGAAGAGGGCCAGCAAGGTGCTCTGCTTGACATGAATGGGAAGCTTATTCCACAGTATCAGTCTTTGGGAGATGAACCTGTCCCTCCACCATGTTCTGTTAATTGTGGTAATGAGGTTGCCATCTCTGGAGCGTGTGGCACAGGGGAACTGGGATTTCTTTAGGTGTATCATTTCAAGTAGGGCTGGGTCGGACATGACTTTGTACGTCAAGCAGAGATCACCTCTAAGTAAATGATAAGAAACTGAGAACAGCTGAAGTTTCTTGAGCCTGTCCATGTAGGATATGTGTTTAAGGCCTAGGATCCTTTTTATGAGGTACATTTGTGGCCTCTCCAGCTGTTGTAGGTGTCTGGTCAGGTACATGCCAAATGGGGCATTATATACAATGACTGGTCTAATGAGGGATGAGTAGAGAGGGATGATGACCTCTTTCTTCCTGGATGTGAAACCTTTGGTTATAAGATATGCCACGTAGAAGGACTTTCTGACCACAGTGGCAATGTCGTTGTCGAAGGTGAGGTGGCTGTCGACCTGGGTGCCCAGATGTTTTATGGCCCCTTCAGTGTTCAGTGGGCTCCCATCACTGTGGTAATTCATGGGAAGTGAGTTTTTTTCCAAAGAGGATGATAATGTATTTTTTGGCATTAAGCTTTGGGCCATGGTTCCAACACCAGTCATTGGTCTCAGAGAGACCCTTTTATAGGTTGGGGAGTTGATAATGATTCCTAGCTTGCAGTCTTCAGTGAACTTGGTCAGCTAGAGTCCTTCTGTGTTGGCCTGGACTTCTGAGAAGTAGATGCTAAACAGGAGAGGGTCCAGGACTGAGCCCTGTGGGACTCCACTCATGACTTGTCGACAGTCTGACTTGGAATCTGGAACTTTCACTCTGTGGGTCCTGTCTTTGAGTCAATTTGGAACCCACCTAGTGATGTAAGGCTTGATGCCTAGTTTGGTGAGTTTATCAATGATACCTGAGTGGGGAATGGTATCAAAGGCCTTGGCCAGGTCGAGGTAGTCTGCATGCACTGCCTTACCCTCATCCACAGCCTTGGTGACTGCCTTGAAGAAGTCAACCAGGTTCAGCAGGAAGGATCTCCCCTTGACAAAGCCAAACTGTGCAGGGTGAAGAGTTTGGAGATTGCCTATATCTTTGTTAAGCAGGTACATGATGATGTAATCCATAGTTTTGCATACCAGACTCACCAGGCTAATGGGGCGATAGTTCCCAGGGTCTGTAGTTGCTCCCCCTTTATGGAGTGGGATGACTGTAGCAGTGCGCCATTCATTAGGGACATAGCTTGAGGTAAGGCTGTGATTGAACAGGGCACACAGATGTGGTGCCAGTTCAATTTGTAGCTCATGTAGGACACAGCCAGGGATATCATCAGGTCCCATGGATGCTGTATTCTTGGCTTTGGACAATGCAGCTTTTACCTGTGCTGAAGAATGGTAGGTACCAGGCTTTCTTCTGGTATTGTGATAGGGCTCTGGGAGGGGAGACAGGGGTAAAGTTGGCACTGAATCTGTTGGCCAGTATGTTGGCTTTATCTGTTGGCTCAGTATAGGAGGTGTCATTGTGCAATAACTCAGAGCAAATCTGGGTACTGCCTTTGAAGTTTTTGATATAGCTATAGAAGGCTTTGTGGTTGTTTTTGGTGTCAGCCACAATTCTGCATTCATAGTTGGCTTTAGAGGATTTGATAAGGGATCTCAGCTTTTGCTGAGACTGATAAGGGAGGTTTTCCAGTCTTGTCACTTCATTTGTTTCTGCAACAGTTTCTTCCTTCTGTTGTAGAGTTTATTGATGGCTGGGGACTACCAGATTGGCTTCCATTTTTTGGAGGAGAGAGTCTTAGTTCTATTTGGTATGGTAAGGTCCATGCATTTGTGTACATGCTCATACAGTGCATTGGTGTATGATTTGGAAGACATGCAGCTATTTTCCATTGTGCAGGTGCCAAGAAGTTAGACACCTCTATTTTAAGGAGCCCAAAGTTGGCTTTAGAGAAGTTTTTCAGGGTGGTCACCTTAGCGGGGGGTGTAGGTATGATGGAGATTTCCATGGTGATCAGTTTGTGATCAGATTTAACCAGGGAGGAATTGACTATAGGTATGGAGCAATGGTCTCCCATGTTGGTGATAACCAGGTCGGTTATGTTGCTTCCGCTAGTGGGGGTCAGAATGAGCTGGTCCAGGGCATTGGAATTGATAAATTCCAGAAAGCGTTGGGCATGTACGTTGGTACTTCAATACCTTTCCCAGTTGATGGAAGGGTAGTTGAAGTCACCCAGTATGAGAGTATTGGATTGGACCTTGATTGATTCTAGGGTGCTTAGGAACTTGGAGTGAGAGTCTAGGGACATGTTTGGGCTTCTGTAACAGGCTATGACTTGCATCGCCGTCTTACCAGTGTTAGTTGTACATGAAGTATCTCAGATGCATTATGCTGGGCTACCAGTCTAGAGGTGTGCGTATCCTTCAAAAATATGGAGAGACCACCGCCTTTGGAGCTTCTGGCCATATTCTGGGGCTGAAAGGTATGGAATGAGTTGTAGCTTGGGAGTGCGAGGGTGCTTTCTGCCTCTTTAAACCAGGTCTCTGTTACAGCTCAGATGTCGACATTCTCCATTTTGAGAAGAGCTTTGAGTGAGTGCATCTTGAGATTTAGACTTCTAGCATTGAGCAGCATGACCCCCAGATTGCATTTGTTTGTAGCTGTTATGGTGGAATTTTGGTCTTTGGAACATTGCCTAAAAAAGCACTATAGAGGTGGCAAGAGCCTTAGCCAATACTCTGAAGCCCACAGGTGACAGACACAGGCATGTTACTTGTTACATAGATTTAAAAGGTAGAACACACTATAGTGATTCAGTTTGCAAGAAATTCTTCACCAGTTTAAAGAAAAAATCAGTAAACATGTTCACCCAATCACCTGCATGTGTTTTTAAACATGTTTGGCTTTAGTTGTTTCATGCTTATCTCAATAGAATAAAGTGTGTTTTCAATCACAGAAGGATTAAAGATGGAAGGGTGCACATCTGCTAATGCACACAGAGAAGATACAAAAGTCTGATGCTGTAAATAACTACACCATTAGAACTTGGAATGTAAGAGCTATGAATCAAGTGAATAAGGATGAGGTAACAAGGATAAACACTGACATCGTGTGAACTAGTAAACTAAAATGGACTGGAATCAGCCATTTTGCATGAGATAGTTATCATAGGTTCATAGGTAGATACTAGGCTATCTGCCCTAGGGCATTTATAAGCCTAGCCAGAATGTATTTGGCTTCCGCCTCATATTAGATTAGCCTACTGTGCCTCTGTAAAGTAGGTCACAGAAGGTACCCTTTTAAGATTAGTTTACTGTGCCTCTGTCTAGCAGGGACACAGAAGAGATCCCAGGGGTGAATTTGAGATTTCCCATCCACGCGTCCAGATTTCGCTTGAAGAGGGTCAGCGAGGGGATATGTCTAACATGAATTGGGATTCTATTCCAGAGTGAGGGGAGCCTCTGGGAAATGAATCTGTCCCTCCAGCATGTCCTATTTATTTTTGTGCTGAGGTTTAGGTCCCTGGAGCGTGTAGCTCTAAGGGACTTAGATTTTTTGAGGTGGAGCATGCCCATTAATTCTGGGTTTGACATGGCTTTGTACGTCAGGCATAGATCACCTCTGAGTAGGCAGTAAGCAACTGAGTAGAGCTGGAGTTTCTTTAATCGAGCTGCATAGGACATCTGTTTGTAGCCCATGATCCTCTTGGTGAGGTACTTTAGGGGTCTCTCCATTTGCTACAGGTGTCAGGTAAGGTACATCCCAAAAGGGGCATTGTATTCAATTATGGGCCTGATGAGTGACAAGTAGAGGGGCACAATGACCTCTCTTGATCTAGATGTGAACCCTTTCATGATAAGGTGGGCTATATAGAAGGTCTTTCTAACCACTTTGGCAACGTGATTATCAAAGGAGAGATTACTATCTACGTTGGTCCCCAAATCTCTAATTACTTCTTCCGTACATAATGGATTACCACCTATGTGGTAATTTGTGGGCACCTTGTTTTTCCCAAAGTGGATGACTATGCACTTTTTAGCATTTAGCTTGAGGCCGTGGCTCTGGCACCAAGCATCCGTCTCTGTGAGACCCTTTTGGAGGATGCTTGTGTCAGCTGGAGATTCAATTATGGCCCCCAGTTTGCAGTCATCTGCAAACTTTGTCAGCCATAATCCCCCCATGTTAGCCTGAACCTCAGAGAAGTATAAACCAAACAAGAGAGGTCCCAGAACTGAGCCCTGTGGGATGCCACTTGTAACTGGTTTGGATTCGGACATGGCACCTGCAATTCTGACCATGTGGGTTCTATCTCTGAGCCAGTTTGCAACCCATCTTGTGATATAGGGGTTGATATTTAAGCTGATAAGCTTATTGATGATGCCTGAGTGGGGTATTGTGTCGAAGGCTTTTGCGAGGCCCAGGTAGGCTGTGTGGACTACCCTGCCCTCATCTATGGCTTTGGTAACTGTTTCAAAGAAATCAACTAGGTTTAAGAGGCAAGATCTGCCCTTAATAAAGCCGAATTGGGTAGGGTCCAGTGTCTGGAGGCTCCCAATGTCTTTGTTTATGAGTTCCATGATAATACGCTCCATAGCTTTACAGACCAGACTAGTCAGGCTTATGGGGCAATAGTTTCTGGGGTCCATTGTGGCACCACCTTTGTGGAGTGGGACCACTGTAGCTGTACGCCATTCTTTGGGTACATATCCTGTAGTAAGGCTAAGTTTGAACAGTGACTTAATGTGAGGGTTCAGTTCTTCTTGGAGCTCATGTAAGACACAGCCTGGGACACCATCCAGTCCCATAGATGCTGTGTTTTTTGCTTTGGAGAGGGCAGCTTTCACCTGTGCATCTGTGATGTCAGGGAGGTTACATTCAGTTGGGATAGACATTTGCTCCTTTGGGGGGGAAGGGGGGAGAAGCTTGTGCTGAATCTGTCTGCCAGGATGTTGGCTATGTCTGTAGGTTCAGTATATTTTGTACCATTATGCAACAATTCAGAGCATATCTGGGAGTTTCCGCCCATGTTCCTGACATAACTAAAGAAGGCCTTGTGATTATCTTTAGTGTCTAGGGCAATTTTTCTTTCAAAACTGGCCTTTGATGATTTTATGAGGGATCGAAGTTTCTTGCTAATACTGATCAGAGATGCCTTCCCTTTTTGGGATTTTGCTCTGTCATGTAGTAGCTTCCTCCTTCTGTTGTATAGCTTATTTATGGCCGGGGTCCACCAGACCGGTCTCCTGTTTTTGGAGGAGTGAGTCTTGGTTTTATTTGGGATAGCACAATCCATGCATTCCTGCAGTTGCTCATAGAATGCATTTGTAAAGATCTTCTGCTGTAGCCAAGAATCTTGTAGAAGAAATGGAGTAGCCCTTATAATCAATAAAATGGTGCTAAAATCAGCACTCAGTTACAACCTCAAAAAAAATCATAGAATTATCAGAGTCAAATTACAATGTAAACATTCAACATTACAAGTTTATGCTCCAACTACAGATGCTGAACGGGTGAAACTGACCAGCTTTATAAGAATTTACAGATGCTTTTGGAAATAACACCAAAAAGATGTTACATTCATCATAATTAATTGAAATTTTAGACATGTTAGTCAGGGTAATCTTAAATAAATGGCAGGTTTGGAATTGCAGTAAGAAATTAATCAAGACGTAGACTAGAGGAATTCTGATAAGATAATTTACTGCTCATAACAAATTGCCTTTTTCAGGAGACTAAGAGGCAGGTTTACCTTTGCAAATGGCCATCACCAGATCATCAATACCACAGCCAGATGAACTATATATTTTGGAGTCAGTAAGAGATGGAGGAGTTGATAGAGTCTGGAGAGGACTGTGGCTCAGGCCAACATTTTCTTACTGCAAAGTTTAGAAATTTCAGAAAACAAAAAGCATCTGTACCCATGAAATAAAAGCTCAACATTTTTCAAGTGAATAGACACCAGGGATGAAGAGTAGATTTAAGGGATTAGACTTGTTGAGCACCTATAGAATTACTGAAAGAAACATTTGTGACATTGTCCAGGAGATGTCATCAAAAATATTTTAGACAGAAATAAGATTAAGAAGGCAAATGACTGTATGTGAAGGCTTTAGAAGTAACCACAGAAAGAAGAACAAATGGCAACTGAGATAAGAAAATGTCAGTCTGAAAGCAGTTTCATAGAATAGCAAGGAAAGATATGGAGGCATATTTAAATAAGCAATGTGAAGAACAGGAATAGGACTATTGATTAGGAAAGTCAAAAGATCTGCTCAAGATGACTCATGATACAATGGGAAACTTCTAGGTAAAATGGGCATGATAAGCGAGAAGGATGTGAGGGATCTAACAAAAGCAGAAGATATTAATAAGATGTGGAGGGACTACATAGAACTATATAAGAAGGACTCTAACATCACTAAATCATATGATGTTATGTTCTCTGATACACAGCAAGACATATTTCCCCTCCTTCACAAACATTCATTCATACTGTTCCCAACAAGATATTCAATGTTCAACATTCATCAAATGACAGAAGTAATCAGTCTTTGTCATGAGCAAACTCCTAAACCCTCAAAATGTCTGACTTATGTAGCTCAAATATGTTACTGGGATAGACTATATTCTTGCAAAAGTCTTGCATTTGAGCTTGATTTATGTAAACAGACATACACTTATTGGCCCAGTAAATGACAGATTGCCTTCCCCGTCCTCAAGAATAATTCCGTTCTGACTGGATGTAACTCTGATGTTCAACTGTGATCAAATGAAATAAATTCTAGCCACAATGATGTGTTTCAGCTTTTTTTTTTACAGAGACAACTTCACATCTACAGTCACAGACAAAGGAGCATGCATTCTCACATGCACACACACACACACACACACACACACACACACACACACACACACGCACACACACGCACACACACGCACACACACACACACATGCACACACGCACACACGCACACACGCACACTTACCACCTGCCAAGGCAAACTGAGAATTAGTTACATTCCAGCACAGGTTCTCTTGTTACCCCTTCAAATTAATCACTTTCTAGCTATACATATCTTTTATGTTTGAATGTGATGTACAGAAGTAATAATTTTGTTTGCTGCAACCACATCATGCAAACACACACACACACACACACACACACACACACACACACACACACACACACTCACACACACACACACCAAGATGCATACACGCTGTGCCCTTGTCAAGCAAATTGAAAGCCACTTTTCACATACACGCTAACTTCCCACACATTAAAAATAAGCACATCTGATTGAGTACACCTGGATATTTGTCTGAGCTCAACTGAAAGAAATTCTTTTTACAGTAATCTATTCTAGTTCATTTCACAGAAATGCACACACACACACACAGACACACACACACACACACACACACACACACACACACACACACACACACACACACACACACACACACCTAACTTCTGTTGAATGCCAGATCACTTTTTTTATACATGCAGATTGAATTCTTTCCAGAAAATGGTCACTTCATGACTTGACACACCTATCAAGTTTAACTGTCACCATATGAATGAAATTGTGGCAATGTTAATGTATTTTATTTTGCTTCTCTAAAACAGACACATACACAAACACATACATGCATGTGTACACATGCACACACACACAAACACCACATATAAACTAGTCTCATAGACGATGTGCAAGGAGCATTTTTGAGGTGTTACTCTGCAAGGAGCTGCATAACTAAACAGATATAGCAGCATCAAAACACAACAGCAGTGTTACTAAGTGACTTCATAAATAAATATTTTATCTGACTTATACTGAAAATAATCTAACAACCTGCATTTACAACACAGCTTTTGAATGCCCAGCAATCCAGTGATTTTGCATCACTTTTATAGTCATGTACAGACTACATTGAGAGAAATCTCCCACACAAGCTGCATCATCTAAACTGTCCTTAGTTAAATAAAACTTATTTGACTTTATTAAAGATTGTATTATGTAAATGCTTATCTTTTTACTCTCAATATTTCAATCCATATATTCTTCCCATCCTCAGGCCATACCCCAATAAAAATGCTAAATGATTCTTCATAAAGAATAATTCTGGAAAACAAAAAAATATATACCAAGGCTTCAAAGTCGTTATTTTAGTGAGTTCACTCAACCCATCACTCAACAGTTGCCCAAACTTGCATTGCACATTGTAAAAAGGTCCTTGTCCCTGGTATTATTAGTTTGTATACAATATGTTTAAAACTTTCATCCTGAAATGATCCAGCCACAAGGTATTTTGGAAATACAACTTTACATATAATAGCTGCAACATGTGTCATCTTTAGATGAATAGTAAATCTCACAGGATATGTCTTCCAGTCAAGACTGCTGCATTGCCTGTGGGGGCCATTAAAGTCACTTACTAACTGTAACTTCCTTTTTGCATTGAGCACACTGACAATGCTTGATGCCTGCAGTATGGTTTGCATCACTTCCTGATAGTTCCTTTCACTTACTGTGAAGCATACTTGCATTTCCTCCTGGTTTCTCCAGATCAGTCAATTTATTTCACACATACAGACTGCATCCTCTCCAGTAATGGCCACTTCTTGACTTGGGACACCTCTTCATGTTACACATACCAACAATGCACAATGTTCCCAACCTTTCTTGAATCAATTTCTGTTTGTATCTTCCTCTCTATGTTGAGCACACAATGCTCAATACACCCAAACTGTCTTGCATCACTTCCTGGTTGTCCTATCCTCTTCACATTGACAGCACCAACAACACTTCACATTCACAGAACTTTTTGCATCACTACCAGGCCATCTGCTGCACTTTATGTTCAGCATGCTGGCAATGACCAATGCTAGAAGTACATCTTAGATCATTTCCTGGTTGCCCCAACCACTTCATATTCAACATACTGTCAATGCACAATGATCCAAGCACTGCTTATATCACTTCATGGCTGCCCCATCATCCTGCTGTTGAGTACAATGACAATACACAATTTTCCCAGTGTTTCTTGCATCACTTCCTGGTTGTGCTATCATCTTCATATTGAATGCACCATTTGTGTCACTTTCTGGATATCAAATCCTTTTCATGTTGAAAAAAGTGACAGTGGTTGATGCCTCTGGGACTTCTTGCATTACTTTCTATTTGCTCCATGCTGTTTATTTTAAGTATAGCAGCAATGCTTGATGGTCCAAGGACTGATGGCATCTGTGACATCCCCACTCTGGGACACTAATCAAAGAGCCTGAATCCTCACTGCTGACACTGAAGAGGCAGGTTCACTTGGATCAAAAATGTATACACCAAGTATTTCCAGATGCAGGTCTGCATCAAGCACAATGTCCTTTAAGAGCACACAGGGAACACACTCAGTATGGGGGCTGGTTACCCCTCTCTCTCCAGATCTCCAATAAGTCTCCCTACTGGCACAGCTACAGAGTTGAGTCCTCAGCCAATTGTCCAAACCAAGCCTCTAGCACTCTTTCTTTGAAACCAGTTATTTGTGTCCCTGCTCCAAGCAGCTGACACACACACTCTGAGATTTGATTTTCACACACATAGACACACACATGGGAAAGGCTGGCACAGATTTTGAAGGATCCCTCCAAACAGCCTGCAGCTTATTGTGTCAGACAGGAATGAGAACTATAACCTGCTCGAGCATTCCTGTCATACCAGACTTTTTTTCTGCTGTTGGGCTCCTGTCTAGTTCTCTTGGGCCAAGCCCATGAGCTCCATAAGCCTTGTCCTGAAGTTTAGGACATATGCCACAACAGACTCCTTGTGGGATTCACAGTCACCCTCCCACTCATCACAAATCAAATCTAAAGCCCCCCCCCCCCACCGTATGCCCATACAGCTGCTCAAAGGGTGAAAAATCTGTGGATTTCTGGGGTACCTCTCTCAATATGCAAACAGCAGATGGGGCAATATTTGTCCCACTCTCTCTTTAACTGGTCTGTAAATGCCTGCAGAATGGTCTTTAGTGTAGAGTTTAACCTCTCCACAAGACCATTAGTCTGGGGATGGTAGGGGGTGGTCTTTAGGTGCTTCACCCCACAGCACTCCCACAAACAAGCCAGCAGGTCTGATATGAAATTGAAACCTCTGAGAGTTAGCATTTATGTTGGGAAACCAACCCTACTGCAGGTCTCTAATAAACCATTTGCCACCTTCTTTGCCTCAATGGAGGACAGAGACACTGCCTCAGGGTATCTAGTAGCATAATCTACTACCACCAAGATATACTTCTTCCCTGTGGAACATGGAATACACAGTGGCCCCACAATATCCATAGCTACCCTCTGAAATGGCTCCTCAATCACAGGTAAAGGCATCAAAACAGCTTTGACCTTGTCTCCTGCCTCGTTTACTTTTTGGCACTGCTCACAGGTCCTGCAGTACCCTGTTACATCCCTTGCCATCTAAGGCCAGTAAAAGTTCTGCATAATGCATCTATTGGCATGCTTTAAGCCAAAATGACCTGCAAAAAAATGTTGTGGTCTATGGCTAGAAGTGTCAGATGGTAGGCTCTAGGTACTGCCAACTGCTGTATTACCTGACCCTCCAACCCTCCCTCAGGGGCCACTCCCTGTACAGTAATCCTTTGTTCCAGTATACAGACTCCTCTTTTCCTTGAGAATCAGGTGTCTCCCTAGCTACCTCCCTCAAGCCTCTTAGTGTAGCTTCCAAGAGCTGAGCCTGTCTCAACTCTATCTTTGTGACCCTCCTCAGCTCCCTTTCCACAGGAAGCCTGGTATCCTGTGACAGTGGTGCCTCAGTATCAGTCTGGGTACTACCACTCACCTTTGTAGTCACTCTTTCCACGGGAATATCAGTACCTGCCAGCAGCTGTGGCTCACCTTCAGGCTCACTACTGCAGGGATTTTCCCCTCCATGAAATAGCCACCTCACCATCCCTAGCTTCAGGTGTGGGGCCTGTCTGGGTCTCCCCCAGGCTACCAGATTCATATGCCTGTCTCCAAGCCTGACTGCATGTAACTGCATGCACACAAGTAAAGTATTATCAAAATCATTTCCTATCAAGACATCTGGTGGTATATATTCAATCACACCTACTTGCTTGCTATCTTTCTACCCTCCCAGTCAAGGTGAAACTTGGCCAAAGGCATTGGGAATGGGGTCCCCCCTAAAGCTCTGACTGGAGTGAACTGCCCAAGCATGTACTGCTCCTCTTTAACCACAGCAAACTTCACAATGGTTATGTCAGAGGCTGTGTCTCTCTTAACAGTGGCTTATTTTTCATCCACTAAGATAGGATATAAACTCTGGTAATAGTTTGGTATCCCTGTTGTCTCCAGACAGCTTACCTCTGGTTTACTGTTATTCCCAATTGCTGGCTCTTCCATCTTTTTTTCCCCATCTTGCCTGCATGGACATCTATATGATACATAGCCCCACTGGTTTCTTTTAAAACATTTACCCCTTGATCCTGGCCATGTACCTGAACTAATGGCTTCCCCTGTTACTGATGGACTCTGTTGGGTGGTTTATGCTGTCCACCATGGGTTCCCTTATGTCCATGTGCAGCACTAGGTATCACTTTCCTGTGCAGTGATGCCCTGCTTGCTATTTAGAGATCCCTTTATCCCCAGCTCATCTGCAGAGTTACATTCACAGTCTACCAACCAGATTTTCATGTCCTCAGGCAAAGTGGTAAGGGCCTGTTCCCTCATCAAAAGGTCTCTCAGCCCTTCAAAAGTAGTGACCTGCCACCCACTCACCCACCTATGAAAATAAGGGCTTATCTTAGTAATATAATCACATACACTTTCATCTGCCTTGCATTTATGCTCACAAAACTTTTTTTCTGTAAGGTTCAGGTGTTAACTTAAAACATTCAAGTAAACATTTCTTTACTTTATCATAGTTTAAACAATATCAGACAATTTAGTAACAGCAGTTGCAGCTTTACCATGGAGTAGGGGGTCAGGAACTATACCCAGAGCCCATGGTCAACATTATATTGTTTACATACTCTTTCAAATATTTAAATAAATCCATCAAAAAGATCACCCTCTGTAAATTGTAGGAGACATTTGCTGATCTTTATTGCTTCTGGGGTTCAGTTATTCCTTTCCGCATTACCTCCATGACCCTGGCAAAGAGTCAGCATCTCCCTCTCATGTTGATCCTGCTTCTCATTTTCTTCAGCCTCCAAACACCACAGACTTTCATTTTCTTTTACCTCCAAATGCTGCAGTCTTGCTGCAGTCTCTCTGCTGAATCTAATTCTGTTTCTCCTTTTCTTCAGCCTCTAAATTCCACAGTGTCTCTACTGATTCTAATTCCAAATGCTTGGCTTCCAGTTCCAGTCTTTTTAACTCCAGACAGATTTTTAAGTCCTCTGAGGAAGAGGTGAATTATCCTGTTTCTGAGGGCTGGAAATCTCTATCACTAAACTGGTGATCCTCCTGGTTGCTGGTCTGGGCTACAGTTGGAATTAAGGCTGAAATAATTTCCTCTTTAGTCAGGTTGGCATGCACCAGTCCTTTGCCTTTACACACCTTGGCCAACTGGTTCTTTTTTTGGCTTGAAATAATCCTCTACTGACATCCTTTGCCTGCTTACCCTGACAAAACTAAACTAAAAAATAAATAAATAAAACTGTTGTGATAATGAAACACTCTATGTTTATCTTGTGGCTGCTGAAAGGACACACCTTTAGTGACAACTGCCTACAGGCTGCAGAAGTTCAATTAATATTCATAACACTGCTCACCAATATGTGACATCCCCACTGTGGGTCAGTAATGAAGGAGCCTGAATCTTCACCACTGACACTGGAGTTGGACATTCACTTGGAACAAAAATGGATACACCCAGTATTTCTAGACACAGCTCTCTGCATCTAACTCAATTTCCCTTAAGAGCACACAGGGAACACACTTAGTGGGCTGGTTTTCCCTCTCTCTCCAGATCCCCAATAAGACGTCCCACTGCACAGTTATAGAGTTGAATTATCAGCTGAATATCCAAGCCAAGTCCTCCACCATTCTCTCTGTGAAGCTAGTGCTTCATGTTCCTGCTTCAAGCAGCTGACACACACACACACACACACACACACACACACACACACACACACACACACACACACACACACACACACACACACACACACCTGGGAAAGGCTGTCACAAATTTACTAGTTATGCCCCCTTCTGCCCAGACTATAAGGTAGTTACACTACTACCAGACACTCCAAAGCCAGCTACTGTAAGGGTCTTACAAGGGTACGCAATTATACTGAGTGAAATTAATATTAATACAAATGATTGTGTTTGGCCATTGCAGTAAGGCTTTCAGGAGTGGCCACAGTGTCACCAAATAGATACAAGTCCTCTCAGCATATAAAGCATTCTCAAAGGATCAGCCACAATGAAACATTTAAATATATTTAATAATAAATAATAAAAGAACCTGAAAATTCTAAATATCTATTTACAATAAACACAAGAGTTTCAATCACAGGAAATATTAAAATAACACAATTGAATAGATTCACACAGATACAGAAAAACAGTACTTAACTAATCCACTATATTTTCCAGACTAATCTAAAGAATTACTACTCCCTGGTTCACTTACTAGAGCAAGACATGATGAAGTAGGTGAAGAGTCCTTCTATGTCAGGTTCCAATAAACAGACTGCTCTGAGACTTCAGTCTCATCTAGTATTAAAATATAATTTTAGGAATGGATTACAGAATGACATCACATACATCTGGTCATCTGACATCTGGTTCCCATGCTACTCCCTTGGCTAGAAGCTACCAGGATTTAGCACATATGTGTCAATAATACACACACATAGAGCTTGCTAAGATCAGTTGCAGCTTTTGGAAGTCATAAAACCATAAAACACTTCCACTCTTCCAGAGTAGCAATTAGTTTCCTACTAGAGACAATACAGAAGACTTTCTAGTACTTGTTTATTACCCTGACATTTTGTATCTGGCTGCAATAAGATGCAATATTTCTTACTATTTTTCAAAGTTAGCTGGACTGAGATTAACCTCTTCTCTTCCAGTAACCTCTGTTAAAACATATACATTTAATCAGTCACAATACAGTCAGGACCCACTGTTGGTATATTTTTCAGCACAAGTATCTGTACAAATCAGTTTAATATTCAAATGACATGTAATTCTTTATAAAAGTTTAGCTAGCTATGGTGGCATATGTCACACATTCATTGTCCTGCTTTTCCTGGCATAGCTGGCAATTCCTCATATCGTCACAGCAACACTTCCTGTTTGTCCAATTCTCTTTTTGTTGAGCATGCCAGCAATATTTGGTGCTTCTAACATGTTTTATATCACTTCCTGCTTGTTTTGTCTTTTTTGTGTTTAGAATACTGACAAGTCTCCCGGGACTTTTTGCATTATTTACTGATTGTCTTATCTACTTCAGATTGAGTATGTTAGCAAGGTAGTTGGTCTCACCATTTCTTGCTTTACTTGCTAGTTATCCCATCATCTTCATGTTGAATATACTGAAAATCTGTATGTTGCCAGAATGATCACATCATTGCCTACTTGTCATTCATCATCATTATCATTTAACATCATTCATCATCAACCCTCTTTTTTTCCCCCATTTTAAACATGGGGTCAGGATCTTTAATCAGATGTCACCATCTCTCTCAATTTATTGCCACTCTCCTACCTTCTTTGAGAGTTATGCCTGACTATCACATGACTTCTCTCATACAATCAACCCATCTCTTTGATGGACTTCCTCGTTTCTTCTTACCTTCATTTTTTCTGTCCAAAATCATCTTCATTAGATTGTCATCTGCTTTCTTGCACATGAGCTTGAACTGCCATAAACCGTTCCCTTTGAGCTTCTTTGCATTTGGAACTACTTGGAATTCTGCTGTGATGTATGGTTTCTTTCTCTGTTTCAAACTGTGCATCCTAGTACCCATCTCAAGCATTTGATGTTCTTCATATCTAGCCTCCTCAAATGCTCTGCCTTCATTGTCCAGGTTTCAGTACCATACAGAAGTACTGGTGGCACCATTTTTACACCTTACTTAAGCTTTTTTCTCATAATTCTGTCACAGACTGTGCATAGCACTCTATGGCAGGTAGCTGCAGCCTTCTGATTCTAGTGTTGCCTTCCTCATTCAGACTTCTCTTCTTCTCAGACATCCTTCCCATATATTTGATGATGTTAACCTGTATTTCCCTTCTATCTTAGTTCTCAACGTCTGATTTCTCCCATTTGCTGCCAATGCAGTTGTCATATCTGTACTCAGTTTCATCCAATGTGACTTCAATTTTGCATTCTACTTCCCTATCCTTTGATTAAGTTCTTGCTCAGAGTTTGCCTGTACTGCCACATTGTCTGCATACAGCAGTTTTGTTGATCTGTCCCCTCTGACCAGTTTGCCAATGCAGTCCATCTCCAGTATGAACAGCAATGGGCTCAGGGCTTAACCCTGACACACAGCCATTCCCACTGTCACCCCCTCTTTGAGGCCAAACACTGCTCTTACTTTTGTCATATGGTCATTATATATATTGCCTGCATTAATTCTACCAGTGTATCTGGGACTTACAACAATCACAAGGTTGCCCAAATGGAGTTTTCTTCACACATTCTTCAAGTCTATGAATGCCCAGTTGGGCTCTTTCCTCATCTTTAACTTCTTCCCAACCTTTTTATTGTGAGCATGTTGAGCATGCTTACTGGTTTCAGCACTTCTTGTATCACTTCCTTGTTGACCTGTCCTCTGCATGTTGAGTATGCCAACAATGTTCAATGCTTCCAGCATTGTCTGCAAAAACTTCTTGGTCATCCCCACCTTCTTTGTATTGAGTATACTGATAAGGATCCATGTTCCAAGCTCTTCCTGCATCACTTTCTTGCTGCCCCATAACAAGCTGTGCCCCACTTGCCACTAGACAGACAGCGCTTTGGCTCCTCTGTCGTACTTCCTTTCCTCCTCGGATATTTATTTATTTATTTATTGATTGATTGATTAATTGATATTTGTTGACTGGGAAAGTCCACTGGGTCTGAAACCCATTTTCAGTGGAGACCCGGGGAGAAAAGCTCCACAAAAATTTAATACAATATACAGAATTAACAAATTTAACAATAAAATGATATAGAAGTAGCATATTGTAATACATGTGAAAATGCTTATAAATATTACAGTACAAATTAAAGTATACATCATTACATTAATATAAAAGCTTGCATTGTAGTATACAAGCTGGAGATTCAGTTACCAAGCAATATAATATATGATTTATGATATGTTCCATGCATTAAACAAAGGGCAGGTTTAAGTTGGTTTGTTTGTTTTGCAGGGGCAAGAGGGGTTATTTAGGTATATATATATATATATATATATATATATATATATATATATATATATATATATAAAAACATATCCATATCCATATATGTATGTTTTTGTTGGAACACCCTAACAGACATCTCCAGAACTTCAATGCTCATATCCTCTGACACATGTAGAAGCAAATCAGTCCACTCCTCTTACTCTCCTGTCAGCACTGTTAGCATCATTCTCCACCTAGAAATCATAGTCATCCCCTGATGAACTGTAGGGAAATGTCCTCATGTCCTGGCCAGATTTCACCTGTCTGTATCACATGCCTAATGGGACTAACCTAATCAACAAAAAAAAAATGTGTTGGATCCAAAACCATGATATTGTTGAAATTGTAATAAAAAACAGACTCTGTGCAGAAGAAACACAAATAACTGTTAATATATGCAACATAACAGATTTCATAACAACTACAATATACTAAACCTTAATAGCTCTGGCAAATTAAAAAAAAATGTATTCATACATGCAAACATTCAAACTGCCAGTCCTCTAATCCCTAGACTCTTATCACTAACAGACTGCCTAAATTACTTGCTTAATTAAGGATTCCCCCAGATAGCATTAACTCAGGCCTCTCTAGACCCAAAGCACTAATTAAAATTTACCATTTTAATAAAACTACAGCAAAATATGTCTACAAACATCTTGCAAAAATCACAAAATTAAACCCTGATTCTGATTCCCTGCATGCTAAATTGTTTAAAAAAGTCTACCACATTCATAGCTTAACCCCGCACCTTCATTTATAGCCTCAGAATACAGATATTTATCATCCCAGTTGAATGGAATACCACAGTAGTTACCACCATAAACAAAAGTGGGCAAACCTAAATCCTAAGATCAATTTCACCATCTTTTACCCTATTCCCACAAAGTAAAAGTCTTGAAAACTGTACAACTAGTTTCTAAATCTCATACATTTTAATGGAATCCTAAATAATGCTCAACACGGCTTCTGTCCATCATACAATACTTCTACAGTCATGAATATTGCCATAGACTAAATTTTAATCATTTTTATAAAGATAAAAGTATTCAGAGCAATTTTTGTAGACTTATGGAAAACCTTTGAGGTTGGAAATCACAAAATTCTTTTACCTAAGTTAGATAACATAGGCATTGAAAGCCCCATTCTACATTGTTTCAAAAGCTGCCTCAGTAATATAAATTAAAAGTAAACTATTCTAAAATGGCCACAACTGCCCCCCCCAAAAAAAAATCTCTATTAAGACCTATTCTCTTCTTAGCCTTCATTAGTTTCTTACCTGTGATCTCTTATGCCACAAAATCACCCTTTACACTAAAGACCTACTCCTAATAGGAACAAACACTCAGGACCGGCAAAAACTAACTTCAGCTGTAGTTTGCCCACCTTTTCCTTTGATTCTATTTCACAGACTTATAGTAAATCCCTTTAAGAAAATGCCATACTATTTGGTACTCATCAGCTTCTATCCAAAGACAAACCAACAGAAATTGTGGACTCATGGAATAATAAAACACTTGCTAGTAAAAGCTACACATACCTTGGAATACATCATCATCATCATCAGCCCCTTTTTTCCATTTTTTTTTCTACATGGGGTCAGAGTATCATGTTAACTGTCGCCATCTCTCTCGATGTAGTGCCACACTCCAGCCTTCTTCAACACTCATGCCTGACTGTCGCTGATCTTCTTTCACACAATCCATCCACCTCTTTGCTGGATGTCCTCACTTCCTCTTATCTTCTTCCTGTCTGTCCTAAATCTTTGTCACCAGATTGTCTTCTGCTTTTCTACACATGTGCCCAAACCACCATAATATGTTCTCTTTGATGTTTTCTGCAATTGGAGCTACTTTGGCTTCTGCTTTTATGTCCTCATTTCTTCATCTGTCCCACAGTGTACATCCTACCACCCATCTCAGGCACTTCATTTCCATCACCTCTAGCTTCTTCAACTGTTCTACCTTTACTGCCCAGGTTTCTGTACCATACAGTAGTACTGGTCACACCACTGTCTTATACACCTTACTTTTCAGCTTCTGTGGCATTCTTCTGTCATAGACCACACCTGATACTCTATGCCAGTTGGCTCCAGCCACTCTGATTCTAGCTTTGACCTCTTCATTTAGACTGCCCTTCTCCTCAACCACCCCTCCCAGGTACTTGAAGCTGTTTACCTGTTCCACTATCTTCCCCTCTATCTCTGTTCTCAGTTTCTTCTGATTTCCCCACAGCATGAATTGGTGTTAATAATGGGTGACTTGAATGCACATATCAGGACTGACAGAACAGGATATGAGGACTGCCCGAGTCCACATGGGTGGGGCAACAGGGATAAAGAAGGAGAAGCCATTCTAGACTTCTGTCTGGCAAATGGCTTGATAGTAACCAACACATGGTTCAGAAAGAGAGACAGTCACAAGATCACATACAAGAGTGGCCAGCATGCAACTCAGGTAGATTTTTTCCTAGTAAGGAAAAGGCACTGGGGTAGAATCCATGATTGCAAAGTCATCCCCAGTGAAACAGTCAGCCCACAGCATAAACCATTAGTTGCCACAATCAGCTGCAAGCAATGATCAGAATAGGCTCTAAGGGCAACAGACACCAGGCTGAAGACCTGGAAGTTGACTGGAGAGAAAGTACAGTAGTTCAAGGAATTACTCAGGGCTCTAGCACCCCAAGAATAGGAGGATATAGGTGGAGGTGAAGAAGAGTGGCAGCACCTAAAAACAGCATGTGTTAGGACTACAGAAAAGATACGTGACTGAGCCAGGTATGGAAATAAGGAACATAAGGAAAGCTGGTGGTGGAATGCAGAAGTCCAGAAAGTCATCAAAAGAAAGAAGGAGTGCAGGAAGAAGTGGGAGATAGAAAAGTATGACCAGGCTAGGAAGGACTACTGGTTGGCTAACAAAGAAACTAAGAAAGAAGTTGCAATAGCAAAGAATAGCACATTGGAGGCACTCTACCAACTTCTGGAAAGTGACTCAGAAAGGGGCACAAAGAAACTATATCGGGTTGCAAGGCAAAGACATAAAGCTAAAAAAGATAGTTGGACATACTACACCTAAACAAATCCCAATCCCTCCAAGCTACATGCTCTAGGGACCTAAATCTTGTCACCACAATAAACAGGACATGCTGGTGGGATAGATTCCTGTCCCAGAGACTTCCTATACTCTGGAACAAGCTGCCCATCTATGTCAAGCAAAGTTCTTCATTAGCACTCTTCAAGAAAAATCTTGATGAGTGGATGGGAAATAGGAAATACACCCCGGTGATCACTTCTGTGTCTCTGCTGGGCAGTGGCACAGGAAAATAACTTTCTTGGGTGGCATAATCTATGGTACCTTGCTTACTAGGCTTATGTAAGCCCTTGGGCCGATAGCCTAGTACCTACCTATGAACCTATAAGATAGGGGAGAAATGGCACCTAAAGGTACTAATAGCAGTGTGGAGAGAAAAACATATCCCAGATGACTGGAGAATAAGCATACTTGTGCCATTGTACAAGAACAAAGGGAATATCCACAACTGTGAGCAGTACAGAGGCATCAAACTCCTACCACATTGCATGAAAGTTCTGGAGAGGGTGATTGATAAATGGATACGTAGAGTAGTAGAATGTAAGATGGCAGATGAGCACTTTGGATTCAGAGCAGGATGCAGCACAATTGAGCCGATGTTTGCATTGAGACAGATACTTGAGAAGAAGCTACAGATGAGGAGAGAGTCCAACTTGGTATTCCTAGACTTGGAGAAAGCATATGACAAGGTGCCAAGAAAACTGATTTGGGCAGTACTGCGGTAGTTTGAATTCCCAGAAACATTGTTAGAATTAGTGGAGGCTATGTACAAGGACCCAGTGACTCAAGTATGAACAGTGTTTGGCCTCACAGAGGGGTTCCCAGTGGGAGTGGGTATACACCAGGGGTCAGCTTTGAGCCCACTGCTGTTCATACTGGTGATGGACTACATTAGCAAACAGGTTGGAGGGGACAGATCAGCAAAGCTGCTGTAAACAGACAATGTGGCAGTACAAGTAGACTCTGAGATAGAACTTCAGCAAAGGATAGGAGAATGGCATGCAAATCTGAAGGCACATAGGATGAAACTAAGCACAGATAGACGGTGGTAATGGCACATTGGAATACATTTTAAACAAAATATTTCTTACATCAGCTACACTGAAATAACCATGGTAAAGTACTTAAACAATTAAAATATATGTATAAAATAAAGTGATCATCACATCTCTGATTCACATAAAGATAGAATCAAAGCACATTACCACCCAGACAGCAATATGAAATCACACTAAAAGTACTTCCTAGTGATGGTGCAACCACTCTACAGCAAAAAGCACATTAGAAACTTTTGCCAGTTTTAACCACTCAGATGTTAGTACCAGACAACTAATCTATGTCTAAAAGCACACTATTTGTTCTATCACCTTAAAACATTCACCAGAGTTGGATCTCTCTAGCAAATTTAGCAGAAATGTTCATCTGCCTCTCCATCACTGAAATGATAGCATATCTGTCTGTAACTTCACTGTATAACCTATTCAATCTTAGACATACCTGGGCACTTATTCTCTAAAATGGGAAATAAGTTTGGAATTCCATCCTTCTAAGTAATCGCAACAAAGCTGCAATGCATTCCTTAAAAAAACAGCTCTTCTCAGTCAATTACAAACTTCAAATAAATGTAGATGCTACACATAGCATCTCTTTTGACATCTCCCCATTGCCCATCAGCATATTTTAACTCTACTTTTTCCTCTGCTACCTTCGTTTTTAAAATATTACCTACTATCTTGGGACAGAAGAATATAAATCACAGTATGCGCCACTATTTATTTACATTTTAAGCCATCAAAGATGCAAACTGAGTGTTAACATCTTCATAGCTAGACTGCCATCAATATATCTGTAGATTCGAATCATTATTGCATGTACTTCTGTGTTTAGTTTGTACCTTTCTGTGACTTGATGTGACATGCTTTATATAAATTCATTAAGCTGCATATACTGTGATATTATTTGCATTACAATGCAACCCATGCCATGGTTGAAAAAGGTCATTTTGACGAACGCATTTAACAAATGAATTTAAAAAGATAAAGCACAAGCTCACTTGCTAATATGACAAATTTCTAAATAATTTGCTCTTTGCTGTGCACTTTGAGATGTTACATAGTAGATAAAGTCTAAGTAAACCACCAACATGAAACAAATTTAAGTGGATGTGCTTCTGATCTTTACAGACCTGGATGATGAAAGCCCTCTTCTATTTGGTTACTACCCTTCATCAGCAAGATTTTAACTAGGTAACATTAATGGCAAATTGTCAGGCATCTGAGGAGTAATACTGTAACTGCCAGACAGAATATATAAAACCATCAGCAAATTATGAAATGGATAGATCTTTAAAGCATTTTTGCAAGAGAACTTTGACCCTGAACCCTTGACATAGGATGCTGCCCTCTTCCACCCACTTGCAACTTACGTATGTAACTCTGAAATTTCTGTACCTTAAAGTAGGGAATATACACTGAAAATCTGCAGTTTCCAACTTAGTGTGCATTCCCTCTAAGTCAGATATACAGTTGTGGTCCTCAAGATTTCAGGTGGTACATCCATCATTAGTGCAATCTTTAGAAGAGTGTTTTTGGGTAAACAGCAATCCTTCTTTGATCCTGGATCCATCTTCCTAATGATATGTGGGATGCAAGATTTGAAAGGTGAGGGAATAAAAAAAATTGGGAGTAACATGGTTTGGAAAGTGAGTGGACAAAATGTGACTGCAGTCTCTAAGGCCAAGAACACTGTTTTGATGAGCCATGGTAATATGCAAAGATGCCTCTTTTAATTTTTCCAAGTGCTTTGGATTTCTAATATCATGACGGGAACGGACCCCATTCCTAAGTCAAAGTATGATTAAAGTTCATGAAATTAGTATTGTTTCAATCTTTGATGTTAGCCAGAAGTACTCTTCACAACACCTGCAATATGCTCAGTAATGACTCGTACTGCAATTTATACTGAGTTACATATGTTGATAACATATCTAAGTATGATTGTAAATTATTTTTTTATAAGACCCATTGCTTCTACTACTATTGGAACTGTGTAGGTATCTTTCATCCACATTGTCTTCATTTCTGCATGCAAATCCTGGTATTTTATCACTTTGTGTCTCTCTTTACATAACACACTGTAGTCAAGAGCTGTAGCAATTTCAATGACCAATGCTACTTTTGTCTTCTTTTCATGGACTACTATATCTGTTTTTCTCATATCTATTTTTGAACCATTGGTAATGGGTTATCCCATGTGATATAAACTTCATTTTCTATAATGCTTTGTGGCTCAAGTTTCCAGTGTTTTTCAACTACTTCAATATTATGTTTGCACAATCCCCAGTGCAGCAGTTTTGCCACATTATTATGTCTTGACAGTCCTTCTGCCATTAGTTTGTCACAACCAGCAACAAGATGTGTGACTGTTTCCAATTCTGTTTTACAAAACCTACATTTTTCTGTTTCTCCCACATGTTCAATGGACTTTGCAAACTAACGTGTATGTAGTCCATTATCTTGGGCCACCAATATTAACCTTTCATCTTCTGGTTTTCTGCTAACCATTCCTGCATTCGATCTTGATTGACATCAGGTTGTTCAATGCTATTTTATACTTGCGACTATATTTATGCATTTCTAACCTTCTCGGCTGATCCTTCACCTTATCTTCTTTCTTTTTCTTTTTTGGCACATTTAGTTGCTGCCTGATTTTCATCTACTTCTGGTTTGATTTCCATTCCCATTTGACACCGATATGTTTCTATGAAACTAAGCAGGGAAGTATCTTAGACTTATTCTCCCCTTGTTTTAAAATTTTCACAATGTTTGTGTCTTGGAAGGTCAGCAGATATGTATGCAGTCCTATGATTGCAGATCTATACATGTAATCAATTTAGAAAAAATGCATACCTCCTTAAGAATGGGGAATATATCTTTGTATACACTGAGTCTCACAAATCATTTGATTAGTATTAAGCATCCTTCTTGTTTTCCTCATCAACGAATCCAACACATTCTGATGCTGATCAGTCACTCCAAAACTATAAGTTAGGACAGGGAGAGCCAATTGGTTTATAGTTTGGACTTTGCTCCTAGATGTCAACATTGTTTTCAGTATTAATTTTAGTCTTCTTAAATATTCCTTACAAAGTTTTATTTGCATTTCTTCACATTTTATTGTCAATCCTTCATCAATTCCCAAATATTTATACACTCCCTCTTGTTCAATTCTCTTACATCAGATTCCTGTCCCAGACTGATGTTTTCTTGGTCCTACAGTTTTCCTGCTTTAAAGGTTGCTTTTGCACATTTATCAAGACCAAATGACATTCTTATATCATCTGAAAATGTTTTGACCACTTGCAGTTGTGCTTTCAGTTCCTCATCTGATGAACTATACAGTTTTAACTCACCCACAAAAAGAAGATAAGTCTTTTCATTGTTGGTTTCCATAAGCTAAATTACAACCATGACCTAACTGATTAAGTAGACAGCTTAATGGGTTAAGGACAAGACAAAAGAGCAGTGGTGACAAAGAGTCACCCTGGAATATCTCTCTTTGAATTTTTATCTCTGGAATACGAATCTGTCCTTTATCATAGCTTAACTGCAAAGTGGTTTGCCACTGTTTCATGGTCGCTGTAATGTAATCAATCAGTGTAGGGGGTTCCACTTCACAAGATCGAATGGATGAAAGCTCAAAATCCATAATCTTGAGACCAGAATCTCGAACTTCCATTCACTCGAAATTGTGAATGGGAGCCTGAGGTTTAAAAAAATAAAAAGTTAACTTACCTTATTGCAGGGGGCCAGGTCCCCCTGTACCCTAACAGTTTAAATGTGAATGTTCCGTGACCACACTATAGCAGAGGAATGGAAAATCTTCCATTTTGCGCCTATGCATATAGCGGGGAATGGGAGATTTCCCTTTCCTTCACTACAGTGCGATCACGAAGTAGGTATATTTAAGTAGGGGGGGTGTGGGGTGCAGGGTGCAGGGGGGATTTGCCCCTCTGCAAAAATTTTTGAAAGGTGTTTTTTTTTTTTGTCCCTTTCATATGTTCGATTTTCTCTACATTCAAGATTCTGGTTTCGAGTTTATGACTTTCAAGTTTAGAGAGATTCGATTATATGAAGGGGAACCGTATAGGGTGTATATTATACATTTTTAAGCAGTCTTTCATCCATGAATGGAGGATACAATAAAATGCTTTTTTGTAGTCTCTCAATGCCTAGATTCTTCCCCTTTTTACAGTTCTCCATTATGACTTTAACAACAAATGATCCTTTGTTGCATATGACTTTCTTTTGTTACCCTTTTGTCTACTGCCATGATTGAGTTTTCTTCTAAACGACTATAAACACTGTCAGAATCATTTCCAGTGTATATATTTGATTCGTCGTCGGAAGGCAAGTTATTGGTCTATAGTTTTTAGGATGGCTTGCACGTTCACTCTTAAGTAGGAGTATATTTTTCCTATTGTTTACCAGCTTCATGTCTGTTCAGGGTGCGCATATAAATAGTTCTTATTCATGGCTAAATCTTCATGTATTGATGTTAATACTTTTAGCAAGAAGTTAGATGCTTTTCTTAACTTTGTTTCAAACTCTCTGACCATTATTTTATCCCATTTCATATCCTGTAGATTTGAACTTCTTATTCTTTCTTTTACTTCTTCTGTCCATTTAGCATCTTTGTTATGTTCCACAGGATCTTCATAGATATTTCTCCAAAATGTATTTATTGCTTTAGGTAGTGTTTCAATTCCTTTGCCTTGTTTCCCAATTCCCCATAGAAATTTTTTGGGTCATCAATAAATTGCTTATTTTGTACTTTTCTATTATATTTATCTGTGCATCTTTTAAGTTTGTCTGCCTATGTTGATATTTTTAGTTTATTATTTGTGATAGTGCATGATAGATCCTGATTTGTTCTGATACTGAGCATTGCTTTTATTGCATATATCTTTTTGAGCATCTTTGTTGATCTGTCTTCTTCTTGTCTTAATTGCTTTATAAGATAATATAAACCACAAAACTGATCCAACAAAGGTGTAGAGTCCAAGATACCAACAAATATGAAAGTTAAAACAGTTGATCACAATTTAATTCACTCTAAAAACACAGCCAATGATTAAAAATCCAATATACGACAAGCAGTTTTGTCTGACCATTCAGTGACTTTATCAAAATACAGAAAAGCTCTAGATGCACTGTTTAAGTACTGCCAGCATCTACTCATCAACCAATAAGAACCTTACCATGTTACATATTAATATAGTAAACCTAACCACCCTTTTACAACTTGTATCTCTGTTCTCGTGCAGTTGTAGTATTCACCTTCATAACATATATATATGATACTACATTACTTAAACCATAAGCCTTTAAATGAAGAAATCATACAACCTCACAATTTTTAAACAAATATACACAAACCATATACAACAGACATATATGAATTGTAATATGTTTGATGACTAAATCAAATGTAAATGGCTACCATAATAATTATAGGATTAATATACAATCTATATTAATTTATCACCATAAATTTACTCTACCTTTCACAAGCCTTTAATTTCAAAAAGCATGTAATTGAGAACATGTCATTTATTCCTGGCCACTGGGTTGCATTTGTTTTCAACTGTCATAATGTCTCCTGTTTTTCAAGTTGTAACAGCCAAGGACCACCTCTCGGATCTACCTGGAAGGCCTCAATTATGGTAAACTTAAATGTATGCTGTGGATACTCACTACAATGTTTGGCCAGAGCATTTGTATTTTTATTTAATCTAATGTCCCTTGGGTGTTCATAAATATGCCATCTTAATTTTCTTTCCATTTTCCCTATATAGAAAACCAGACATGCTGTATAATGGGCAAAATACACTAATTTTTCTGTCTGACAGGAACATTTCTTATTCAAACTTATAGTCACCCCACCATTGATAACAAAGGACGAGTACTCCATGATATAACTACAATAGTTAAACCATAATCCAAACATCATCTGGGAAGCATACACTCCCTCTGACTCACAGCCACAATGTTTCCTGGACTTTGTCAATACAAACACCATGGATCAGTTAACGCACACTCCAACATGGGAGAGCATTGCATCCCACCACCAACAATGTCACATCCTCATTGGCGAGTTCAGGTCACAAAGTTGTTTCCCTAAAAATGAAACTCAACTTGGAAAACCCAATGAAAATGCTAACAGCTGGGAACTATTCCAAAGCTAACTATATCCTGTTAAAATTCAAGGTTACCGCAAACATCAAGAATACAGCTGCTTATAATTAATTGTTCACAGAAACCTTGCACAAACATACAAATGGCTGCATTGAGTCTGCTTTATCCACAAGAAGTAAACACAGATCAAATGCCAAAAACAAACCCCACTAGTGGAATCCTAGCCTTAACAAGGTTATACCAAAAGACAACAAGTAATGGAAAAAAATCAAAAACAACTCTGATCGAGAGAAGAGCCCTCTGATTCAACTAAACAAGAAACTAAGTGGTCTACTAAGGTTAAACAAGGCCAGTTAAGAGGTCAGGATAGTATCCCAGACTAAGGACAATTACAAGGCCTTCTTCAGCTATGTCAGAAACCTTAATGTTAGCACGAGGCAGTGTGTACATCTGATGGTTAGTGGCACAACTTTTATTGACCAGTGTGACACAGCAAATCTTTTAGCTGATAAATGTCACTATAGCTTCACCCACCACTACTCCCTGTGAAATCCTCTTTGGCATACCCACCAGACTATCAACTAGAAGGAGGTCCTGGTGGCACTCACTAAGTACCACAAAACAAATTCCCCTGCACGTGGGAGGTTGCACGGCAAAAAACGCTGAACAAATTTACAAAATTAAAGCCAGCAACATAGGTGAACTGTGTTATATAAAGTAGTTTATTAAAAAACTACTAAGACCTCATATTATATAGAGAAAAACAGACCGGTTTCGGCCAACAGAAATCTGGCCTTCTTCAGTGAAATACAAAACTCATATAAGGAATAATATGGTCTTATATAGAAGATAAAGACATTTCATTGGATGACATTTACATATAGATTGGTGAACTCATGAATATTAAATACAAAAAATCTAATAACATAACATATTGAGTTCACTCAAAAGCATTCATTAAGTCCTGGGTTAAACAATGCCCCAAGTTTAGTTATCCATTTTTTCTCCCGAGCATCAAGTTTCTTGTGCCAACCAGATTTTTGGCTACGATCCCCAATAAGTTTATCTATAATAACAAAATGAAATTTTGCTGTTACATGTGTAAGTGTATGTTTGTATAAAGCATTGCTTGTCTTTTTGCATTTAATGTCATAAGGTGTTCAGACATCCGTAACCTGAATGGTCTGGAAGTCTGACCTATATAAAATGCATGACAACTACAACAAGCCATATAAATTGCCCAATCTGTATTACAATTGGCAAAAAAACGGATATCAAAAACAATACTGCTGTTGCTGCTAGTGAATTCCTTAGACTTCAAAATGTATTTGCAATTGACACAATGTCCACAGGGAAAACAACCAATCAATCTATCACCCGAAATAGTGGTTTGATATAATGTTGGTAATATAGACTCAGAATGATGTTTATAATGGTTAAAGTATCCTGCTAAGTTCTTTCCTTTACGGTAAGAAAAGGAGCAGGTGTTGGGAATTAGTGATTGGATCCTGCTGTCAGCTTTTAATATATTCCAATTATCTTTTATAATATTAACAAATCTATTAGTATTCCTGCCAAACGTAGTTGTAAACAGAAGTATATTAGATGGTGGAGTCTTTCGTTTATACATTAATAGATTTTCCCTATTCAAGCCACAAGCATGATTATGAGCCATAGTGACATATCCTGAGCTGTAACCTCTCACCATAAATCTATTGTGTAAATCCTGAGCATGATGTTTAAAACTAACATCATCTGAACAATTACGTCTTATTCTAAGAAATTGTGATTTTGGAATGTTTCTGGCTATATGTTTTGGATGAAAGCTGGAGGCATGGAGTAAAGAGTTATATTCGGGGAATTTTCTGAATACTTCAGTTTCTAGAGTATCATCCTCTTTCTTGGTAACCAGAACATCCAAAAAAGTAATGGATTTCCTGTCATAAGTGATGGTAAACTGAATTCTCCATTTGTTATCATTTAAATACTCCATGAATTCATGCAGATAACCAATATCTGATTTCCATACCATCCAGCAATCATCCAAATATCTCCGCCAGATATCAATATCCGGCAGAAACAGATTATGCATATCATCATAAATCATGATTTCCTCGATATAAGCCATGAAGAGATCAGCATATATGGGGGCAAAGGAAGCCCCCATTGCTGTACCCTTGATCTGTAAATAACATTCCTGATCATAGAAGAAGACGTTTTAGTTAGTACATGCTCAGTCAAATTTAAGAGAAAGGTATTGAAACCAGGTTTATACAAATTGGATTTATAAAGCCAGTATTCAATGGCATCCAGGCCAGCCCAATGAGGAATGTTAGTATATAATGAGCTTACATCCAAAGTGCATAGCCACCAATGCTGCTCTAATTGCATATCATTAGCTATGCTCAAAAATTGTGTTGTATCTTGTATCCTGGATCTAACCCAAGGTAGAAGTGGTTTCAAATACCTGGTCAAAAACTGTGAGAGTGGCTCGGTAAGTGATCCTATACCAGAAACTATTGGCCTGCCTGGTGGATGTAAAGGATCTTTGTGTATCTTCGGCAGGAAATAAATAGATTGTCTGGTAGGGTCAGTGATGGTTAGGTGTTTCAATGTTTGAGAAGTGATGATCCCATTGTCTACAGCAGATTCTAAAAAATCATGAATTTGTTCACTGAAGACTGGTGTGGGATCCAGAGGCATTTTTTTATAATATCGGGCATCACCCAATTGTCGATGAGCCTCATTATCATAATATTTCCAATCCATAACCACCACTGCCCCACCTTTGTCAGCATGAAGAATTACCAATTCCTTATTATTAACCAATTCATCTAAACTAGATATATCACTTTCAGTCATGTTATTAGGCATTGGTTGTGAAGAACCATGCTGAAAATGTAAATCCTTGAGTGTATTACACATAAAAAGGCCAACAGAAGGGTGCATGGGTGGTGTAAAGGTTGAAGCATGGTATTTGAACTCATCCAAGTGTGATTGTTCTTCATCCCCTTTGTCCTGAAAAAATAATTTGAGATTAATAAGCCTACAAAAGGAAAATAGATCTTGTACAAAATTATCCTCAGGAACAAAGAAACCGGGGATAAAAGATAATCCTTTATTCAATAAAAATATTTGTTCAGATGTTAATACAATACTAGAGATGTTGCAAACATTATTCACTTGTTGGTCAATACTTCCATCAAATTTTGAAGACTTGTGACCCTTTTTGTGTTTCCTACCACCCCTCCCCTGTTTGGTCTAAAGGGAATTTTTGATTACTACGTTTGGGCGTAGGGGACCCCATGGTATGCTGTGTGTCCGTATCAGTTCCTGATGAGGTGTCATAGTCAGTAGAATCCACTATATTGTCACGTCCCTTCAAAATAGAACGTGGACGTTTCCTTTTGGAACTATTGCTGTTAGTGTTTGGTACAGTTTGAAATCTGACATGTCTAATATTTTTAAAAGGTTGTCCCTTCTGATAATCAGACAAATCACGTGCAAATTTTTTAAGTTTCCTGTCCTTAAGGCTACTATCAAAGTTTAATATATCAGAACTAAACCTGGATAATAACGGGGGAAAAAAACTGTCCTGCTGATACTGGTTACACTCCTGAATCAATTGTGATACCTTAGAATTTTGTTTATCAACTATCCTAGTGTAATACTTGGATAAAGAAAGAACAAACTTCATGGAACATTCTTGTTGAATGGATAACCATTCGGTAGTAAGAGTGTCATCCGGATCGGCCACCAATGGCTGGATCCTGACCCTGAGACCCCTAGGACAAATCTCTTTAGCCAAATAGGCTTTTAGTAATTTTAGGTGCCAAACACTAGATCTTAATGATCTCATATTCTTATTAAGATCATCAAATAATCCCTGACATAACTGTTCTGGCGACAAAGGATTAGAGTTCAAAGAACCTTCAGAATTCGAGCCAATGCCAAACGGTGCCAGATCATCTTTATCAGAGGACAAATCCAAAAATATTTTGTTTAAATCCATTATAAAGATGATGTAATGTTATATTATAAACCACGCCCTGTGTCCAAATTGAAACAATAATGGCCTGAATATGAATTATGCAAAAGCATACATTTTTCAGCCACGTTACACACAGGACTATAATGGCATAACACTGATATGATCAAACATAAGATGAAAAATCCAATATAATATATATATGTTAATGTGTCAAAGATTATACCCTAGGTGAGGCACCCAAAAATTGCTAAAAATTCAATATGGAATACTCAAAGGCCAAAATCATAGACAATGGTGGCAAGAAAACAGATGATATCCAACATCAAATGTTAATTAAGAAGTATGTACCTAGAATATGAAAAATCATATATATAAATACTGCAACCAGCATCAAGCAGGACAATGCTCCACTTACATAATGTATAAGCATAAGAACTTATTGATGTAAACTAAATATATATACTAAATGTATTAAAATTCAATGTAAATTAGAATGAAACACCACAAGATAACTCCTAAGGCTAAATTATTAGTAATATCCCAAAATGTATCTGTATAATTGTAATATAGTATCAAAAGACCTTTGAAAGTGATACTATAAAAATGTTGATTATACAAAATCATATATTTATTCACTATAAGATGAAACACCACAAGGTTTCTCCTTAAGACTAAATTCTCAATAATATTTAGAATATAGTCATAATCACATAATCATAATAGTATCACAATACTAATGATATGATACTATAGAACATTTTAATCATAAGAAATTATATATTTGTTCCCTATAATATATCAAAATATAGCAAATATCAAGTTTACTATGAATAAACTCGATGCAATATTACTGACCATCAAAAAATGGGGGGGGGGGAATATGGCATAAGGAGATAAATATACCCCTCTAACCATCAGAAAAGGAGGGACATAAATATGGCATAAAGAGATAAATATACCCCACTAAGAGCAAACAATGAACAATCAATCATAAGCTTATTCATTCAGAAGGGTATAAGAATCACTAATTGAATAATAAAGCCATGTGTGTGCAATGATGCCCATGTGTAACTAAACCTCCATTCATAAATATGAAATGTAAAGGATATATAAGCCCCATACAGCACAATTGTATTCAAAAAATGTATATACACAGCAGCCTATTAGTTCTTGTTATATACAAAATTCAAAAAACACACAACAAAAACATTAGAAAACTGTGTTAAGTGAGTAGATCCCAATGGCAGCTTCCAATAACCATATTCAAAAATGGCGATATACAAACACATTTCAAATGTGTGTAAATGCACCCTTCGTATTATAGTTTACAAATGAATAGTCCATTTGTAAAAAGAAGAGGGACCATAAAGAAGTTACACACAAATGTAAATTAGACTGCACCAATCACTTAAACTGCATGTCATATGAAAATAAAAAAGAAAACTTGTTGATAACTGTTCATATAAGCCTATATGTAGTATTCCCGTCTAAACATTTGTCCAAAAAATATATCCACGCTTAGTTCTTAATCAAATAGTCGATAACCAAAAGGGAAAGTAGTAATTGTCCAAACGAGTCAGCCGCACCATCCAAAGAAAATATGCGATGATAACAGCTTGTCCAAAAAGATATTAACTGCCCGTTAAGTCCAATTTACACATACAGTTTTTGCGATATATGTTCATATGTGTAGTAAAACAGATTCACATAGGTCGTATGGAGGCTTGAGTTGAGTCGCTTATAAGGACACCAAAAATAAATCCAGTACCTGATCGTTAGAATCACATAGGCTTGTACACAATTCCGTAACAGCACAATTCTCGTTATTCACCAAAAAGCACGCCAAACATATCCAAATCTGGCCGTAATGTGTAAAAACACATAAACTTAAGAAAAAGTCTTCGGGAGCCTGGACAAAAAGTTTATAATGTAGATATCATCCCAAAAAGAAACGGCGACACACCAACACAGCACACCATGAGGTCCCCAGCAGGAAGAGCGAAACTGTGTACCACAAAACAAATTCCCCTGCACGTGGGAGGTTGCACTGCAAAAAACGCTGAACAAATTTACAAAATTAAAGCCAGCAACATAGGTGAACTGTGTTATATAAAGTAGTTTATTAAAAAACTACTAAGACCTCATATTATATAGAGAAAAACAGACCGGTTTCGGCCAACAGAAATCTGGCCTTCTTCAGTGAAATACAAAACAATGCCCCAAGCAATGCTTTATACAAACATACACTTACACATGTAACAGCAAAATTTCATTTTGTTATTATAGATAAACTTATTGGGGATCGTAGCCAAAAATCTGGTTGGCACAAGAAACTTGATGCTCGGGAGAAAAAATGGATAACTAAACTTGGGGCATTGTTTAACCCAGGACTTAATGAATGCTTTTGAGTGAACTCAATATGTTATGTTATTAGATTTTTTGTATTTAATATTCATGAGTTCACCAATCTATATGTAAATGTCATCCAATGAAATGTCTTTATCTTCTATATAAGACCATATTATTCCTTATATGAGTTTTGTATTTCACTGAAGAAGGCCAGATTTCTGTTGGCCGAAACCGGTCTGTTTTTCTCTATATAATATGAGGTCTTAGTAGTTTTTTAATAAACTACTTTATATAACACAGTTCACCTATGTTGCTGGCTTTAATTTTGTAAATTTGTTCAGCATTTTTTGCCGTGCAACCTCCCACGTGCAGGGGAATTTGTTTTGTGGTACACAGTTTCGCTCTTCCTGCTGGGGACCTCATGGTGTGCTGTGTTGGCATGTCGCCGTTTCTTTTTGGGATGATATCTACATTATAAACTTTTTGTCCAGGCTCCCGAAGACTTTTTCTTAAGTTAATGTGTTTTTACACATTACGGCCAGATTTGGATATGTTTGGCGTGCTTTTTGGTGAATAACGAGAATTGTGCTGTTACGGAATTGTGTACAAGCCTATGTGATTCTAACGATCAGGTACTGGATTTATTTTGGTGTAATTATGTTTACTCAACTCAAGCCTCCATACGACCTATGTGAATCTGTTTTACTACACATATGAACATATATCGCAAAAACTCTATGTGTAAATTGGACTTAACGGGCAGTTAATATCTTTTTGGACAAGCTGTTATCATCGCATATTTTCTTTGGATGGTGCGGATGACTCGTTTGGACAATTACTACTTTCCCTTTTGGTTATCGACTATTTGATTAAGAACTAAGCGTGGATATATTTTTTGGACAAATGTTTAGACGGGAATACTACATATAGGCTTATATGAACAGTTATCAACAAGTTTTCTTTTTTATTTTCATATGACACGCAGTTTAAGTGATTGGTGCAGTCTAATTTACATTTGTGTGTAACTTCTTTATGGTCCCTCTTCTTTTTACAAATGGACTATTCATTTGTAAACTATAATACGAAGGGTGCATTTACACACATTTGAAATGTGTTTGTATATCGCCATTTTTGAATATGGTTATTGGAAGCTGCCATTGGGATCTACTCACTTAACACAGTTTTCTAATGTTTTTGTTGTGTGTTTTTTGAATTTTGTATATACCAAGAACTAATAGGCTGCTGTGTATATACATTTTTTGAATACAATTGTGCTGTATGGGGCTTATATATCCTTTACATTTCATATTTATGAATGGAGGTTTAGTTACACATGGGCATCATTGCACACACATGGCTTTATTATTCAATTAGTGATTCTTATACCCTTCTGAATGAATAAGCTTATGATTGATTGTTCATTGTTTGCTCTTAGTGGGGTATATTTATCTCTTTATGCCATATTTATGTCCCTCCTTTTCTGATGGTTAGAGGGGTATATTTATCTCCTTATGCCATATTCCCCCCCCCCCAATTCTTTGATGGTCAGTAATATTGCATCGAGTTTATTCATAGTAAACTTGATATTTGTTATACTTTGATATATTATAGGGAACAAATATATAATTTCTTATGATTAAAATGTTCTATAGTATCATATCATTAGTATTGTGATACTATTATGATTATGTGATTATGACTATATTCTAAATATTATTGAGAATTTAGTCTTAAGGAGAAACCTTGTGGTGTTTCATCTTATAGTGAATAAATATATGATTTTGTATAATCAACATTTTTATAGTATCACTTTCAAAGGTCTTTTGATACTATATTACAATTATACAGATACATTTTGGGATATTACTAATAATTTAGCCTTAGGAGTTATCTTGTGGTGTTTCATTCTAATTTACATTGAATTTTAATACATTTAGTATATATATTTAGTTTACATCAATAAGTTCTTATGCTTATACATTATGTAAGTGGAGCATTGTCCTGCTTGATGCTGGTTGCAGTATTTATATATATGATTTTTCATATTCTAGGTACATACTTCTTAATTAACATTTGATGTTAGATATCATCTGTTTTCTTGCAACCATTGTCTATGATTTTGGCCTTTGAGTATTCCATATTGAATTTTTAGCAATTTTTGGGTGCCTCACCTAGGGTATAATCTTTGACACATTAACATATATATATTATATTGGATTTTTCATCTTATGTTTGATCATACCAGTGTTATGCCATTATAGTCCTGTGTGTAACGTGGCTGAAAAATGTATGCTTTTGTATAATTCATATTCAGGCCATTATTGTTTCAATTTGGACACAGGGCGTGGTTTATAATATAACATTACATCATCTTTATAATGGATTTAAACAAAATATTTTTGGATTTGTCCTCTGATAAAGATGATCTGGCACCGTTTGGCATTGGCTCGAATTCTGAAGGTTCTTTGAACTCTAATCCTTTGTCGCCAGAACAGTTATGTCAGGGATTATTTGATGATCTTAATAAGAATATGAGATCATTAAGATCTAGTGTTTGGCACCTAAAATTACTAAAAGCCTATTTGGCTAAAGAGATTTGTCCTAGGGGTCTCAGGGTCAGGATCCAGCTATTGGTGGCCGATCCGGATGACACTCTTACTACCGAATGGTTATCCATTCAACAAGAATGTTCCATGAAGTTTGTTCTTTCTTTATCCAAGTATTACACTAGGATAGTTGATAAACAAAATTCTAAGGTATCACAATTGATTCAGGAGTGTAACCAGTATCAGCAGGACAGTTTTTTTCCCCCGTTATTATCCAGGTTTAGTTCTGATATATTAAACTTTGATAGTAGCCTTAAGGACAGGAAACTTAAAAAATTTGCACGTGATTTGTCTGATTATCAGAAGGGACAACCTTTTAAAAATATTAGACATGTCAGATTTCAAACTGTACCAAACACTAACAGCAATAGTTCCAAAAGGAAACGTCCACGTTCTATTTTGAAGGGACGTGACAATATAGTGGATTCTACTGACTATGACACCTCATCAGGAACTGATACGGACACACAGCATACCATGGGGTCCCCTACGCCCAAACGTAGTAATCAAAAATTCCCTTTAGACCAAACAGGGGGGGGAGGAGGGGTGGTAGGAAACACAAAAAGGGTCACAAGTCTTCAAAATTTGATGGAAGTATTGACCAACAAGTGAATAATGTTTGCAACATCTCTAGTATTGTATTAACATCTGAACAAATATTTTTATTGAATAAAGGATTATCTTTTATCCCCGGTTTCTTTGTTCCTGAGGATAATTTTGTACAAGATCTATTTTCCTTTTGTAGGCTTATTAATCTCAAATTATTTTTTCAGGACAAAGGGGATGAAGAACAATCACACTTGGATGAGTTCAAATACCATGCTTCAACCTTTACACCACCCATGCACCCTTCTGTTGGCCTCTTTATGCGTAATACACTCAGGGATTTACATTTTCAGCATGGTTCTTCACAACCAATGCCTAATAACATGACTGAAAGTGATATATCTAGTTTAGATGAATTGGTTAATAATAAGGAATTGGTAATTCTTCATGCTGACAAAGGTGGGGCAGTGGTGGTTATGGATTGGAAATATTATGATAATGAGGCTCATCGCCAATTGGGTGATGCCCGATATTATAACAAAATGCCTCTGGATCCCACACCAGTCTTCAGTGAACAAATTCATGATTTTTTAGAATCTGCTGTAGACAATGGGATCATCACTTCTCAAACATTGAAACACCTAACCATCACTGACCCTACCAGACAATCTATTTATTTCCTGCCGAAGATACACAAAGATCCTTTACATCCACCAGGCAGGCCAATAGTTTCTGGTATAGGATCACTTACCGAGCCACTCTCACAGTTTTTGACCAGGTATTTGAAACCACTTCTACCTTGGCTTAGATCCAGGATACAAGATACAACACAATTTTTGAGCATAGCTAATGATATGCAATTAGAGCAGCATTGGTGGCTATGCACTTTGGATGTAAGCTCATTATATACTAACATTCCTCATTGGGCTGGCCTGGATGCCATTGAATACTGGCTTTATAAATCCAATTTGTATAAACCTGGTTTCAATACCTTTCTCTTAAATTTGACTGAGCATGTACTAACTAAAAACGTCTTCTTCTATGATCAGGAATGTTATTTACAGATCAAGGGTACAGCAATGGGGGCTTCCTTTGCCCCCATATATGTTGATCTCTTCATGGCTTATATCGAGGAAATCATGATTTATGATGATATGCATAATCTGTTTCTGCCGGATATTGATATCTGGCGGAGATATTTGGATGATTGCTGGATGGTATGGAAATCAGATATTGGTTATCTGCATGAATTCATGGAGTATTTAAATGATAACAAATGGAGAATTCAGTTTACCATCACTTATGACAGGAAATCCATTACTTTTTTGGATGTTCTGGTTACCAAGAAAGAGGATGATACTCTAGAAACTGAAGTATTCAGAAAATTCCCTAATATAACTCTTTACTCCATGCCTCCAGCTTTCATCCAAAACATATAGCCAGAAACATTCCAAAATCACAATTTCTTAGAATAAGACGTAATTGTTCAGATGATGTTAGTTTTAAACATCATGCTCAGGATTTACACAATAGATTTATGGTGAGAGGTTACAGCTCAGGATATGTCACTATGGCTCATAATCATGCTTGTGGCTTGAATAGGGAAAATCTATTAATGTATAAACGAAAGACTCCACCATCTAATATACTTCGGTTTACAACTACGTTTGGCAGGAATACTGATAGATTTGTTAATATTATAAAAGATAATTGGAATATATTAAAAGCTGACAGCAGGATCCAATCACTAATTCCCAACACCTGCTCCTTTTCTTACCGTAAAGGAAAGAACTTAGCAGGATACTTTAACCATTATAAACATCATTCTGAGTCTATATTACCAACATTATATCAAACCACTATTTTGGGTGATAGATTGATTGGTTGTTTTCCCTGTGGACATTGTGTCAATTGCAAACACATTTTGAAGTCTAAGGAATTCACTAGCAGCAATAGCAGTATTGTTTTTGATATCCGTTTTTTTGCCAATTGTAATACAGATTGGGCAATTTATATGGCTTGTTGTAGTTGTCATGCATTTTATATAGGTCAGACTTCCAGACCATTCAGGTTACGGATGTCTGAACACCTTAGTGACATTAAATGCAAAAAGACAAGCAATGCTTTATACAAACATACACTTACACATGTAACAGCAAAATTTCATTTTGTTATTATAGATAAACTTATTGGGGATCGTAGCCAAAAATCTGGTTGGCACAAGAAACTTGATGCTCGGGAGAAAAAATGGATAACTAAACTTGGGGCATTGTTTAACCCAGGACTTAATGAATGCTTTTGAGTGAACTCAATATGTTATGTTATTAGATTTTTTGTATTTAATATTCATGAGTTCACCAATCTATATGTAAATGTCATCCAATGAAATGTCTTTATCTTCTATATAAGACCATATTATTCCTTATATGAGTTTTGTATTTCACTGAAGAAGGCCAGATTTCTGTTGGCCGAAACCGGTCTGTTTTTCTCTATATAATATGAGGTCTTAGTAGTTTTTTAATAAACTACTTTATATAATACAGTTCACCTATGTTGCTGGCTTTAATTTTGTAAATTGGCACTCACTAAGGCCAAAAACACTCCATCAACGGGCTGTGAAAATATCCCGGTTGCCTCGTAAATAGCCTCAAACATGGCCTAGCAGAAACACTACAGGCAGTCTTCAACTACAACCTCAAAACAGGTTATGTGTCACATGAATGGAGATTTGCAATGATCATCCATCTCCACAAGAGTAGACCATCAGCTGATGATAGGATCTAGACACCCAACAGTCTGACAAGTCTAAATACAAAAAATCGTGGAATGAATTATCATAAAAATGATCAACAAGGACATTAGGAACATACAAATACTGATCCCATCTTAGTTTGGCTTTGTTAAGAGAATGACTTGCCTACTCAACTTGGTAGAGTTCTTTGAGGATGTCACCAAGGCTATGGATGAGGGAAAAATGATGCACATTGCTATGTCAACCTGACCAAAGTGTTTGATACAATACCCCAGTCAGGTATTGTTGACTAACTCTTAGAACTAGACTTAAATCATTACATAAATAGCTGGATTTCTGGATGACTCACAAATAGAACTCAAGAAGTCAGGATTGGTTTGACCACTTCCAGCAGGAGACCGGACACTAGCAGAGTACTTCAGAGCTCTGTGTTAGGCCTACTTCTGTTTGGCATCTACTTCTCAGTAGTTAAGGTTAAAATCAAAGGCCTCTGATTTACCAAGTTCACAGATTCCCCCCATAACATCAGCACCCTTAAAGAAGGTTACTGAAATAGAATATATGATGTATGTTTGCAGGTCTCATTTTAATAAGATTAATCAACACAAACAAACATTGGATATGCAAGATCTAATTAAAACATGTATAAAATATTGAAAATAGACTATGAAAGGATCACATAAAAATAATTGACAAGCCTATGTCAATGTCTGAACTCAAAAATTCAAATTAATAAATTAAAACCCAATAAGGCACCTGGACATGATGGTATAATACCTGAACTATATAGAATGATGATGAAGGATGCTTTGAGTATTTTACTAGCAGTATTTTCAATAGTTAAAGGACTTACAAAGGTACCACCATCCTGGGAATGCACCCTAATATCCCCAGTTTTAAAACCCGATAAGGACTCAACACAATGTTCTTCACTTAGACCAATTTCATTATTAAATGTAGAATATAATATATTCATGGCAATCTATGCCTATAGAATAAAACAATTTTTTCAGTGTTGATAAACATTGATCAGACTGGGTTTATAATGAACAGGAGCACCTATGATAATATCAAGAGAATAATATCAATCATTGATTATACTAATAATTTAAAAAATAACTAATTTTGGTTAGTCTGGATATCAATAGTGCATTTGATTCAGTTAATTTGGAGTGCTTACTATTACTACTGGAGGAATGTAATTTTTCAGTTTCTTACAATTAGTCAACCTTTTCTATGAAAACTCCCTTGCATAAATTAAGATAGGCTCATATATTTCCCAATCAATCATGATTACTAAAGATACCAATCATGGCTGTCCCTTGTTCCTATGGCGTTTTGCTCTAATTATGGAACCTTTTGCAAATTATATAAGATCAAATAAAAACATCAAAGGCATATTAATACATAATAATTTAATCCCCAAAATACAATTATTTGCAGATGCCATCCTAGTAACTTTGACTGATAACAATTCTTCTCTTATTGCAGTATTCCAAGCAATATAAATATTCCAGAAGAAATCGGGACTCAGTTTTAATGAGAATAAGACGGAAATACTACTTGTTAATTATATTAATACAATAGATAAGAAATTACATAAATTCATTGTGAAAGATGGTAAAAATCACTTACTTAGAAATAATCTTGTCTGATAATATTAAAGATATAACAACCCTTAATTATAAGAATAACTTAAATTCCATAAAACAAACTCTTAACAAATGGAATACATTTTTTCCACTATGGAAGAGTAATTCTCCTTAATTAAAATGATTATCCATCCTAAAATTCTATATATAATACAATCTTTATCCCTTGCACTCCCAGAAAATATAAAAAAGTATAATTCTTTGTTTCTGAGATGTTTATGGTTTACTAACAAGCCTAGATTGGCTTTAAAGCACCATATTACAGATTGGACACTGGGCAGTATTCGTCTTCCAGATTTAGAATTATATTGCTTATCCTTAATTGTTAAGATAATAATTTCTTGGATAAATAACAATTATAATGCTAAATTGAAAGATATTCAGGGAAGTATTTGGTGTAAATCCAATAATTTAACATAATCATATCACACTAAAATAGCTACTAATAAATTTAATTGGTTAGAAAAAGACTTTTATAGAAAGCAAAAATGAACCAGTTAACTCTTATTATATTAATACAATAATAACCTCCTTTATAAATTTCATTTTCAGGAACAGTGAACACAAAGCATGGATTTTCTTTGTATTGCCTACACTCAGAATAGTACTAATACATTTAATTTAACAACAGTGAATACATTTAAAGACAAAAACCTGTTATACTGGTATCCATTACTAGACAATGGGAAGTTACAAAATGTTGGCCATATCATTAGCACGTTTGAGTTAAGCAAAAACATGTGGCTAGAAATTCAAAGACTATTAGCTGAACATAAGATTAATCTAATGCAAGCAATAGTTAGAAATTAATTCCCCACATTCATCGATTTACTCATTATTCTAATAAACCAAAATATAACTAGAAAATGACTTCTATCTAAAATATATTTTATTTATTTATTTATTTAGTTATTTTGCCATTTGTTAACTGGGTTAGTCCAACTGAGCCAGTACCCATTTTCATTGGAGACCCGAGGAGAAAAGCTCCAGACAGTTATTACAAAGTTACAAAATGAAAAGCAGTTGACAATGAAGTTTCATGCAAACATTACAATAATGTGCTTTACATGAGAACATTAGAAATTTATACAAGGCCTGAGAATGTAGTTTACATAAACATTACAATAATGTGCATAACATGCAATACAAACATTAGATTTTCTTTTAATCAACAATTGAAAAAGATGCAAATGAGATAGGACACTTGCAATAAGTGGGTGCTAAAAGTGTGAGAGGTAGTAAGGTGGGATTTAAGTGTATATAAATATAAGGTACTTAAGAAATCAACAGTATGTCACAGAAAAAGCTATTGGGATTATTTTAGACTCATTAATAATAATGAAAATGATACAAAACTAATACTCCAGTCTTCAAAACAAGATACTTCATCACTAAATTGGAGGATATTCTCTTGGAAGTTCTTACATAAAACCTTTATCACACCACATAAAGCTGAATTGATGTTTAATAAAAACATAGAATGCTGGAGATGTAAACTAAATGTTAAAGCTAACTGGCAGCATATGTTTTACGATTGTATAAAACTTAAAACATATTGGGATAATATGAATTCTCTCTTACAGTCTGTTTTAATGATAAATTTATGATGACCAAATCTCTTATTTTTTAATACACTTATTCCCATTTGTTTCATGAAAATAAAATACCCTATTTTATGGAGTATGTTAACATTAGCAAGAAAAGTCATCACCAAGAACTGTAAGAATCAAACAACTCTGACTATGAAGGAATTTGTACACTTGGCAACTGAAGTTTGTCATCTTGAACTTATCAGGATCAAGACAAGAATATCTAGAATAATCTCTTCAATAACATATGGTTGAAATTCAAAAAACTGCTGGATAAACAGAGTTTAACAATTAACAACTACTCTTATCACATTTCTTTTTCTGTTTAAAAAGCTTTGTTTTATAGTAGACACCATTGTAAATAGTTTTGTTATTTATTATTGTTCTTATAGATATGTACATTTGTTTTATAGTATTTATAATATATTAATGTCTTGTTGTTAAAATTTTCAATAACAACTATTGACAAAAAGGGGGTCTGAAGCAGTCAAATGATTGGTGCCAGAGCCATAGATTAAAACTCATTGTGAAGAAATACATTATACTGCCCTTTGGTAAGTCATCAATGTGAGCTAATTAATCCATTGATAAAACACCCTTAAGAGTTGACACTATAGTCAGGGATTTGGGAACATATGTAAACAGTAATTTGGCCTTCAACCAACACGAAGACAAGATAGTATGAAAATCATTCTGTGTCACCCAACACCCAGTCAAGGGTATGGTATCCAAGACCAAGGAAGTTATAGTACCACTCTACTCAGCTTTTATTAGACCTGATCCATCATTGAATATAATGCCTGCTTTGACATGTATCTAACCAGGGCACTTTCACAGTTGGAATGCCTTCAATAGTTTCTCACCAGGAGACTCCAGGGTATGAATACCCTATCCTACACAGATCATCTTAAGGTCCTATCTCTTTACTCAGTCTCCTACAGGTTACTGAGAGATGATCTTTGCCTGGCCTATAAGGCATTCTCATACCCCCTCTGATGTACCTCTTTTACATTCAAAAAACAAACAGTACCAGGAAAACTAGATCTAAGAACCTGGACTTTGCCTGTGACATAATAAAACATGCTGGAGAGACTAATACGACTTTCAAAGGATCCACGCACTATGGAACAGGTTCCCCATCTTTGTGAAGTGGAGTTCATTCCTGATCCTTTTCAAGCAAATCCTTGATCACTGGAAGGGAAATTGTAACTTCAACACTGGTCTGACCCAGCATGTCTCTGATGATCAGAGTCTGACAGTAAGTTAATTAATCCCAAACTAACATACCACTTTACATAGACCTTAGCTCCCTTCTTACTAGCATACCTCCACCATATATAGATGTTCAATGTACTCAAGGTCTAAACTGGATTGGGATGCATGGCTAGGCTTATAAAGACCATGGTGATCAATTGCCTTGTAAAAACTCATGAACCTCTCCTTCATCAGTGTATGACTCAGTACTTGATTTACTTATTTATTTATTTTATTGAATATATAAATAAAAAGTCCATCATCCTTCATCAGCATTTCTCAGTACCTCTACAGTGTACACATTAAATTGATCTTCATTCATTTTCTGTTATTTTAACCACAGTTAGATCTTTATGTCTATAGCTACCCCTCTTTTACTTTGTAATCTGAATAATATATAACAATTTATTATTTCTCTCTCTATTAAACATTTTTTGTAACATTTGTTGCAACTTGCTTTTTCTTTTCTATCCCATTCCTTCATGTTTAATCCTTTACTATTAATCCACTGAGTCTGTAACCAATTTAATAAATAAACTGTTTTAAGAGGCTAACTGCTCCACCCCATTAGGTAGGATTTTAGCTTATTTTACAAAAAAAAGGTTGCTTGTCATTCACTTGAACATAGCTAGGAAGCTGACTTCACAAGTTAAGAAAAATGTCACTGACTGCTTCTTTTAAACAGCATTAGTAGAATGTCCAAAAATTTTGTTAGAGAATAAAATGTTGTCTATAACAGCAATGGAGAACAGTTATGACAAGAAGTGTAGTCCAAGGAATTTAATATGATGAATGTTACATTTTCTGTTCAAAAATAATTTATACCAGTCTTAAACTACTATCTTGCATGGTCAACCTCCTACCCCCAAACAATAAACAGGTAGCATTACCCACTGCAATCCTAAACTAGTTTAATAAACATTGAGGTCACAATGCCTACAAAAGCTGGCAGTCTGTGCTAATTTAATTGAACCATCTCATTAGATCATTACTAGCTCAAAAGTAACATGATCAAATAAACAAATACTATAGTAAATGCTTAATGCAGAAAATGCACTTTTTTGTTGCATCACAAACACTGTAGGGGGTCATCAATTATAAATATATTACTCAAGTTAAAGTATACACCAATAGTTAAAAATACTACACCAGCAAAATGAAGCACATGAAGCAATAAATACTTTGAAGTCAAAAGCGTTGCTGGAGTGAGAACAAGTCATATTTGCTGGGAATTTGTCCAGAAATGATCTCTATGACTCTGAAAGAAAATTCTGCATATATTTACAGATATAAGATAAGATTGTCTGTCTCAGGAGATCATTGTTAACTTTAAAAACATAAACTTCTTCTTGATATATGATTCTTTCTATACCATTTATGTTTATCATTACTAGTGCTTACTTCAAACAATAGAATAGTCTTTAAAGAGAGTAGATTTGTGCATCCTACCTGATTCATTTCAGTTTGTTTCATTAAATCTTAACTTCAGATTGCATGAATAGCATTAGCAATAGGTAAAATCATTGCATAACTATGGTGATATTATCATAGATTGAAATGGTGATAGTGCAATTTAAAAGTCCCCATTAGTATTAATTTTTATTCAGATTGAAAATATTCAAGACCACTGATTTAAAATCAACTCCAGGAGTTATGCAGTTTCTGATCATAGCAATGATTCCAATAGAATTCTTATTGTTGGGCAAATTCATAGAAATATCGCTATATATACACCTTCCTGTATACATCGTGGTAACTTTTGGAATTCAGCAACAGCAACATCCCTATTGTAGTGCTGCATGATGCTCTGGCAAGAAGACATGCATAGGGCTGGCTCAGTGACTATGTGATGATATGAGGTAGTGCCGTCTGTGCCAGGGAGAGTAGGGCAGTTTATGTGTAACATATGCCAGCATAGCTAGCATGAGATTTGTAAAGAACTGATTTGTAAAGATGCTAGTAAAGTTGTATGTGTTGAAAATGCATCAGCAGTTGGTCCTGCTGGACAGAAAAGAGATATACTTGTATGTCAGACAGTATTATTATAACTTATTAAATGTACATGTTTTAACAGAAAATTCTGGAAGAGAAGAGGTTAATCTCAGTCAAGATAATTTTGAAAAACAGGTTGAAAATTAAATGGGTTAGTTGAGGCCATAAAGATTTTATCTTACATGTCTGATTGCAGCTACAGACATAATGTCTGGGAAAACCAGGACTAAAAATCTTACTGTATTGTCCTTAGGGGTGATCTAATTGCTACCCTGAAGGTGAAAGTTTTTGCAATTGTTTTATAGCTTTCTGATGCTGCAACAGATCTTAGCAAAGCTCTGGGTGTGTATTGTACCAGAGTCAGGTGACCAGAAGTGATGTGATTCTATAACCAGCACTGAAATTATTTTTAGATATTAGTGGGAGATATACCAGAACTCTTACATCAGTACTTTTGTTTTTCAAGATCTCTCACAGGTATCTCACATAACCACACACCTCATCTTGCCTTGCTGTAGTAAGCAACCCAACATGCATTATCTTGCCTTGCTGTAGTAAGTAACATAAATAGGGAACAGTAATTCTTTAGATCAGTCAGGAAAATATAGTGAAATTAGTTAAGCATTGTTTTTTTTTTTTTTTTGCATCTGTGTGAATCTATACAACTGTGTTATTTTTTATATCTCCTGTGATATTCAGTATTCTCATTTTTATATATTTTATTATTTATTATTATTAAATATTTCTATATCTTTCATTGTGGCTGTTCTTTTAGAGAATACTTTTAACATCTTAAGAGCACTTATGCTTACTTTAGTGACACTATGGTTGCTCCAGAAAGCATTGCTGCTTTAGTCAAACTCTACCGTTTATATTAGTATTAATTTTACTTGCTATTATTGGGTACCCTTGTAAGATCCTTAGAGTAACTGATGTTGGCATCATAATTACCTTATATTCTAGACAGAGGGGACACAGCTGGTAAATCTGTGCCATCCTTTCCCAGGTGTATGTGTGTGTGTGTGTGTGTGTGTGTGTGTGTGTGTGTGTGTGTGTGTGTGTGTGTGTGTGTGTGTGTGTGTGTGTGTGTGTGTGTTAGCTACTGGGAACACAGAGCTCCAAAGTGGTCAGTGTGGAGTCTTTACTGGGGCCTGGAGTGAGACAGAGAGTCCAGCCACATGCCTGGAGTGAGCTCCCTGTGTGCTGTTAAGGGAAATTGTGCTTGGTACAGACAGTTGCATTTGAAAATACTGTCTGTATACATTTTTGTTCCTAGTGGCCAACTGACAGCAGTCAGTGGTGTGGCTTGAGGTTCCTTGATTATTGGCCTGGAGTAGGGACCATCTCAGGTTGTACTGTATGAAAATGAAGAAATCCAGATGAGAGGTATGTTCTAATTAGCCATGTGCTCTGTTTCACCCAGAATCACCTACAGGAAGGCATCTACACAGCAAGTAATTTGAAAAATTGCTTTAATGTGTTGATCACGGCCACAGTATGTCATGATAATGAAGATATCCAAAAACATCTGTTCATTTAAAACACTCAAAAATAGACTAGTAAACCCACAAAAAGTGGTCACACGAATGCACTGGATTTAAAAAAGTCTTTATTCACCAATAAAACATAGGTTAAGCAGTTTCAGCCCTCTAAAATCACTCTGAGACTTCTTCAGAACAAAGTGCAAAGTAAAATAACCCTAGTTATATAATACAACCAATTACCCACCATTAAATGAGGCATAGCATGAAAACCACTCAAAAAAAACATAAGCAAACATAATAGAAAAACCTGTTGAATACATTCTAAAAATTTTAAAAACAATAACTACTATTCAAAAAATAAGTTGTCTTAAAAAATTATTCTTGTAAATAACGTTAACAAGAAATTTAACACAGAATCAAAGGTCCAGAACCCTTTGCTTCAACACAGGAAGCAATGAAACATAGTCATTGAGTCCTGGTGCAACTCCAACAGTTAATCTAATAATCCAGTACAAATCTTTCAGTTCAATTTGCAGTTCCCAACAACCACCTCTTCTGCTCTGTGGCACAACTTCTAATATCCCAAATTTGTATTTAGAGTAGCCTTGATGGGTTAATGTATGTTTATATAGGGTGTTATTTGCATTGCCCTTGGCTATGGCATATAGGTGCTCATATATTGTAGATCTCACTTTCCTATAGGTTCAGCCAACATAAAAGTTTTAACATATTTGGCAAAATGCAAATATATATCACACCCTTAGTATTACAATTACCTTTGTGTAACCTAATGACATGCCTAAAACCTTTAAGTTGTATAAAGTCACTGTCCAACATATAGGGATATTGATTACATCAGCCATACTTAGTTGTGCCTTTGAATGTCACAGGGAGATGTAATGTTGTGTGTTCCATAAGGTATTTTATATTCTTACTTGTTTTGTAAACAAAAACTGGGAAGTGCCCTAAAATATCAAAAATCTCTGAATTCCCTCGGAAGATATTCCAGTTCTTCTTTAGTATAGCTTTGAACGTCTTTTTTCCTGTACCAAATGGTATAACCATACTCATGTTAAATCTTGGATTGTCCCTATGATCACAAGGTGATAAAATCACCTCACCACTATTGAGCAGAGGCTTGTATTTGTTCCTCCACCCTTCCAGCATCTCATTAACAATAGTGGTGAGAATTTTGTCTGGGTAAACCCTAACTTTAAACATGCTGGTTATCAGTTCGACTTCACTCAAGAATGCCTCCCTGTCAGAGCACAAGCTGTCCTTTAAAATCTTTTTCTTATTCTGCAAGGGATGGCAGCTTTGAAAATCAAGATAACTATTCTAAAAAGTTTATTTCCTAAACATTTTCGATGAAAACTTGTTATTTTCCCTATCCTTGGAAATGGTCACATCTAAATAGCTGATGGAATCTTTTGAAAAATGTGATGTCAATTTGAAATATGTACATACATGGTTAATATATTCCACAAGCCCATTAACATCTATCTGGTCATCCTTCCAGAGGATGAAAATATCATCCAAATAACAGAAGTATGTATACCAATGTTCTTTATAAGCACTGGTGAAAATGTGCCTTTTTTCCCCAAGCATATAAAACCAGGTTGGCATAAATGGGGGCACATGTGGCCCCCATTGCCAACCCCCTGGACGTGTTTATAATGTTCACCTTCAAAAGTGAAAAAATTATTTCAAAAGTGCAAAAATGTGTACAGCAGCCACCATTTAGGGTGATTATCTCTGCACACAACAGTTTCACCTACCCCTTATGCACTTTTGAGGACAGGATTTTGAATGAATCATTAAAATATGTGGATTATTTGTTGAAGGATTCTTGGGATTTTCTGTCAAAATTTAATGAAAGATGGTATAATGACAGTTGTATTTTATCTACAATAGATGTGGTTTTGATCTGTTCACCCATATCCCCCACCGTGTGGGTTTAGATCTCTTCTAAGAAGCTATTAGAGAATTTACCAGGCTAAGTGACACTGTGATTAATTTTATTATGGCAACTATGGATTATATCCTCATGAATAATTTTTTTTCACTTTTGAAGGTAAACAGCTAGTGAAGATCAGGCTTTACCCCGGATAATAAATGCAAACAAATAAAATAATGGCACGTAAACATTGGGACAGATAGGGGGACTGTGGTGTGTGTGTGTGTGTGTGTGTGTGTGTGTGTGTGTGTGAGTGTGTGTATGTGTGTACTACAGGGGATACCAATGCCTAGATGATCTGACTGCATCAGTGAACTATTGCAACATACAGATCAACAATGATCTGCACATCATGATAGTAACTGTGATTCATATAGGGTCTGTATTAGATAAACAAAAGTTTATCTAATCAAACGCTCACATGAACGAAAATTGTGGAACTCGAAACCGCAATTGTGAGTTTGCGGTACACTGAAGATTGGAATATTTGCCTTTCCTCACTATAGTGTGATCTTGGAGTTGGAATATATATTTAGCGGGGGGTGGGGGATGCACCCCCCCCACAATTCCAGTTTCGAGTTCTTGGATTTTCACTCATGTGAGCGTTCTATTAGATAAACTTTTGTTTATCTAATATAGACCCTTCATATACATGCAGATAAGATGTTAATTAGTTCTTACCTTGTTGCAGCTAACATGTCTCTGAATCAGACAGTCTGCATTGTGGATGAAGGGCATTTTATCATGAGCCGTACAATTTAGGAAAGGGCCTTTAATAAAAAAACAGGTGCATCTTTAAGCAGAATAAAATCAAAGTCCAAATATAGAAGATGAAATAAAACAGACTGCCATTAGTGTATACAGTTAATAAGAAATTGAGTTATTTTGAATAAGTAATCCAGTCTAAAGTATCAAAGTCAATGAAATTTCTTTTTTTATACTGGCATTAAGATAGACAACATTTTGAAATATTACTGGATAGTTTTGGGAAAACAGTGGCAAATTCCAAAGCCAAAAGATATTGAAGCATTAATGAATATTATGAGAATGATTCACTACCTTAGAACGTTTATATCTTGTATGTTGATAACTATGTCTTCTTTAATCTGTTGAAAAAAAATGAATCTTATAAATGGTGCCAGTAACATGAAAAGGGTATTAAAATACTCAACAAGTTAGTAACATATCACCTGCATTAAATTATTATGAAGAAAATAAGCTAGTTGTGTTGTAGGTGGACACAATTTAGGACATCATGAGACCTGTGATCTTCTAGGAAAGCAGACCAGTTGCCATAGGTCAAAATCATTTAAAAGTGTATGGAAGAGATATGCTCAAATACAGAATGAACAGTTAGCAACTATGCTAAAATGCAAAACGAACAGTTAAAAACAGCTAATTTGAAATAGCCCATGGCTGTATTCATGACAACAGAAACACATCATAAACCTATGCAAACATATACAGAAAGCCTTTAAACAAATGGATCCTGAATTGCATAGAATGTTGCCTAACCTACAGAAGTAAGATCTGAAAGTAAGTCAAAGACCCAACAAGGAATTATATTTGACAGATATGCAGTTTACTGTGCATATATTTGAAGAGAATGAATAGTTATCAGTTGAACAGAAAATCAGATAAAAGTGATAGAATGTTATAGATGAAATTACACTGATTTAGAAACGCATTTTCTGAAACAACTGGCAATAGAAGGTTGGCTGAAAAGAGATATGTAAAAAAAATATTATTGCTAAGCTGAGTTCTGTGCATAAAAAGAGCAGGGATATAAATCATTGCTTAAAAGAGACAAGTGACAAAGAAATAAGTCAGAAACCAAAAAAGGACTTACAGCTGTGAGACGGCAGCTATTGTACATACACAAGAATCCATGTGCAAATCATCCACATTTAAACATTTTCTAATGGTTGTAGTCCATTTATTCTATAACGTGTATACTTTGCAAAGTACGCATTATGTGACATATTATACATAGGAAGTTACACAATGAATTTAAGAAAGTATGTACGATAAAAGGAGGATCTTTATAGCATTGTTTAAACATAGCTTTGAAAGTGTTCATTTAGAAAAAATAATTTTCTATGATAGAGCAAATACCAGTGGACAGTACAGAGGGAAAATATAACTTGAGGTACGTGAAGTGAATTGCCAACTTTTCTTGAGACCAAATTGTACCCCTGGGCTTAATTGAGTACATCAGTATAAATGTTTACTAAAAAGAAAGGTACTTATGTATTATATCGCTCAACCCCATGCAAGTGAGACAGGGTGCACTGACCAAACCAATTATAATCAGAAGCACAAAAAGAGTCCAGCACCAGGGAGATAGATAACATTTAAGATTTAATGTGACAAAACAGCATACCGGTTTCGGCAAAACTTACAACCTTCTTCAGTGCATTAACTGACATGAATCTGGTATGCTGTTTTGTCACATTAAATCTTAAATGTTATCTAGCTCTCTAGTCATGACTCTTTTTGTACTTATGAATTATCCCAATCAAATTTCCGCAGTTGCGAAAGTTGCATACTTCAAGTGAAATGAGTGCATGAAACCAGATTTTTTGGTTTCCCTCACTGTGGTACACATCTGAGCATGCATGTTCACTGCAGAACTTCCCAAAGTCCAATGAAATTTGCATACTACAAGTGAAACGAGAGCATGAAAAAAGATGTTTTTGTTTCCATAATCAAGGAACACTTCTGAGCATGCATGTTCACTGCAGGAACTTCTCAAAGTCCAAGCAAATGTTACTTAATGCAGCCTGCAATGTCTTAGCAGTACTGAATGCTTTTGCACGTTAACATTTTTACTATTTGCACTTCCAGACAGAATCATTGTGTTATTTCTTCTCCAAACTTGCCAGCGATAATATGCAAGTACCATTATTTCTAATGATAGACTGCATTGTTTTAAATGCAAATGCCTAAATGTGTAATGTGCGATGCAATCATTTTCAAGTGAGAGAATACAACTTTAGAATAGTATGCATTTTTTGATCCACTTCAGAGACATCACCATTTTAGTTTAATAAATATCTGTGTAAAGAGGGCTACAGTTTTTAGAACCTGGATAAATCTGTAATTACACATTCCATTTGCCATAACAAATCAAGCGTACAACTGTAATGCACGCTAATCAGGAAGATGATTTTTTAAATTACTTGTCTTCCTAAAGCTAATCCAAACATTGTCGTCAGCAAGAAGAACTTTGAATGACTCTTGTGAAGATAGGTGAAGGCTGTAAGCCTAGCCAGATAGAGTCATTTGTAAATATTAATGTAAGCCACAGGCTTGTTCTCTTAAATGTGAAAAGACTGCATTGGATATTGAACTGCAAAAATGTAACAGTGCACTCTGCTGTAAGAAAGCTAAGTCAAGCATTTCATGACTGTCTTTGATGTCAAAATTCGGAGTCAATCGATACATCCGTATGAAGGAATTTTGCCTATTGTTTTGAGGCCAGAGTTAATGGCTAGAATTTGCATGTATAAATGTCCTTTATTGCTCTGGTTTCTGACCAGGTGTAAAGAATGTAAATGTAGTTTCTGTTAGCCTGGGAACATCAGAGAAGTGTGAAGAATGATGTCATGTGAAGAAGCTCTGTGTTACCAATTTAAAGAGAGAGAATCAGAGAATATTGTCTTGAGAACATTCAACATCAACAGCACTGCTTTGCTCTATATGTAAGTTAATTAGAACTGTGTTTTCTCTTAGATATAGCTAGAAAATAGGAAGATTAGACTAGTTTGTTTTTCTGTGATGTCAGAACTTTTCTACAGTATTATTTTAAGTATTTCTCTGTGATCTCTGAACTCTTGACTATCACTGTGTGGTAAGAAGTATTGTCTTGTGTTTTTGTTATTTATTATTAAATATTTTTAAACCTTTCAACTGTGGCTGTTTTATGTAGAGTTACTTTAAGCTCTAGAGTACACTGCATGTATATAGTGATACTGTACCAAGTCATTCCAAATAAGCTTTGCTGTGCAGTCACGCTTACAGTTTGGATAATAATATTGCACAGTAATAATTGGACACCCTTTAATAAGGGCCTTTGAGTAGATGGTAAATATTAGCTGGGTGGTGGCAGTGATTTCTACTGTATAGTCTGGAGAAAAGGGGTACAGTTGGAGAACCTGTGCCAGCCTTCCCCAGTAGTATCTGTGTGGTTGTATATAACTACCTTATCTCAAAGTATGTGTGTGTGTCAGCTATTTGGGCAAGGTCACAAAGCACTGGTTGGACAGAGAGGGTGCTGGAAGTTTTAGCTTGCCCACTAGGCTGAGATCTGGACCCTATAGCTGTGCCAGTGGGGAGACTTATTGAGCACATGGAGAGAAAGGGAGAGACCAGCCCCAGACTGACTGTAATCTCTGTGTGCTCTTAAGGGAAATTGTACTTTACTGTGGGTGGTATTTATTATCCTTTCCCTATATAGACACCCCTCACTGGTATTAGTGGAGTTGAGGCTCCTTGATTGCTGGGTCAGTGCATGGGCATCACATATTAATTGTTTGGCAGTGGTGGGATATCCACACCACATATTAATTGATTGACAAATACTAATTGGCTTGTAGTGGTGTGGGTAGAGTGAATTCCTGTAGCTTCTGCACAGTGATCAATGAAGGTGTTCTGTACTCTAAATCAGCCACACAGTGAATACTCAGAGATCAGATCACAATTGTTTTATTTCTTTTGTTAGCTTAGTTAGTTAGGGAGAGCAGGGAGCATGTCAGCAGAGGAGTACAGAAAGGTGACAAGGAGCCAACTGGCTGAGATGTGCCAGGCTAGGGGACTGGTGCATGGAAACCTCACTAAGGCAGACGTGATTGCAGCTTTGGTCACAGCTGCATCAGAAAACAGCAACCAGGATAACGATCAGACTGGCAGTGGAGACGTACCACATTCAGATAATGGACAGCTCAACCTTACTGAAGAGGACTTAAAAATCCATCTGGAGCTAAAGATACTTGAGTTGGAGGCCAGGCATTTGGGAATAGCAGCTGAGAGACTGAGGCATTAAGAGAGTGAGGACAATGAGAAACTGTGTGGGTTGCAGGCTGAGGAGAATGAGAAACTGCTACACCTGGAAGCTGAGGAAAAGGAGAGGCAGAGGCAGCATGAGAAGGAGATGCTGACTTTTCACCAGAGTCATGGAGGAAATGGGGAAGGGAAAAACTGGACCCCAGAAGCACAAAAGGTCAGTAAATTTCTTCTGCAATTTGAGGGGGATACTTTTGATAGTTTCATTCATATGTTTGAGAGGATATGTAACAAGTATGATGTTGACCAAAGGCTCTGGGTACAGTTCCTGGCCCCCCTTACTCCATGGTAAATCTGTAACTGTGTTCATAGGTTCATAGGTTAATACTAAGCTAACTATCCTTGTAAGCCATATTAAGCCTAGCCAATTATCCCTTGTGAGACTCAAACCCCGTACCTTGTGTTTGTAAGGCAAACACCTTAACCATTAGGCCACCCTCCCAACCCAAATAGTCAGCCCTGCCAAGTCTTGAACCCGGGATGCTGTGCTCTACAACCACAGCAACATACCACTGCATCATCTGAGTTGTTGTCTAAAATGTCTGATGTTGAATGTTTTGATTATACTGCTGCTAAGAATTACTTATTAGAATGTTTTAAGCTAACACCTGAAACATATAGGAAAAAGTTTCGCAAGCATAGATGCAAGGCAGATGAAAGTGTGTGTGAATATGTTGCTGAACTGAGCATTTATTTTCATAGGTGGGTGAGTGGCTGTCAGGTCACCACTTTTGAGGGGCTGACAGACCTTTTGGTGAGGGGACAAGCCCTTAGCACCTTGCTTGAGGACATGAGGATCTGGTTAGACAATGTGCTACTTCAGATAAGTTGGGGAAGAAGGGAGACCCATACCTAGCAAGCAGGGCATCCCTGCACAGGAAAGGGACCTCCAGTACTGCTCATGGGTCTAAAGGAACCCATGGTGGGCAGCACAGACTGCCACAACAGAATCCGCCAGTAGCAGGGGAAGCCACAAGTCCAGGTACATTTCCAGGACCTAGGGTTAAATGTTTTGAATGCAACTAGTGGGGCCATGTGGCATACAGATGTCCACAGAGGCAAGGTGGGGAACAAAAGGTGAGAGAGCCAGTAAGTGGGAAAGACAAAATGCCAATAGTAGGTTGTCTTGAGACAACAGGGGTACTGAACTACCATCCTGCAGAGGTCCTGATAGGAAAGGATTTGGATGAGGAAGTACCATGTGCTTATGCAGTTACACAAAGTCAGGCTAGGAGACAAGCATGTGGGTCTGGTAGCCTGGGGGAGACCCAGGCAGACTGCATACTTGCAGCCAGGACTGGTGAGGTGGTTACTTCAGGGAGGGAGCTACTCTGTAGCAATAAGACTGAATGTGAGCCACAGCTGCTTGTGGGTACTGATGTTCCCTTGGACAGAGTGACTGCAAAGGTAGAGGTGAGTAGTAGTACCCAGGCTGACAGTGAGGCACCACTTTCAGAGGATGCTAGACTTCCTGTGGAAGGGGAACTGGGAAGGGTTACAAAGAGAGAGTTGAGACAGACTCAGCTCTCAGACCCTACATTGCAAGGCCTGAGGCAGGTAGCTAGTAATGCACCTGATTCTCAAGGGAAGGGGGATTCTGTATATTGGGACAAAGGGGTTCTGTATAGAGAGTGGACCCCTGAGGGAGGGCTAGAAGGTGAGAGGGTAAAGCAGTTGGTAGTGCCTAGAGCCTACCAACTGGCCCTTCTAGCCATAGCCCATGATATTCCCTTTGCAGGTCATATGGGCATAAAACGTACAAAGAGACATATTATGCAGAACTTCTATTGGCCTGGAATTTCCAGAGATTTAATAGGGTACTGCAGGACCTGTGAGCAGTGCCAAAAGGTAGGCAAGGCAGGAGACAAGGTGAGAGCTCCTTTGATGCCTTTGCCTGTAATTGAAGAGCCATTTCTGAGGGTAGCTATGGATATTGTGGGGCCTCTGAGTACCCCAAGTTACACATGAATAAAGTATATCCTAGTGGTAGTGGATTATGATACACTATGCCCTGAGGCAGTGGCTCTGTCCTCCGTTGAGGCAGAAAAGGTGGCAAATGCTTTGTTAGAGGTTATCAGCAGGGTAGGTTTCCCAAAAGATATACTGACTGACAGACGTGCCCATTTCATGTCAGACCTGCTGGCTTGTCTGTTGAAGTACTGTGGGGTGAAGCACCTGAAGATCACCCCTACCATCCCCAGACTAATGGTCTGGTTGAGAGGTTAAACTCTATGATCAAGTCCATGCTATGGGTATTTGCAGACTAGTTTAAGAGGGAGTGGGACAAACATTTGCCCCATCTGTTGTTTGCTTACAGAGAGGTTCCCCACGAATCAACAGGTTTTTCACCCTTTGAGTTGCTGTATGGGCATAGGGTGAGGGGACCTCTAGACTTAATTTGAGATAAGTGGGAATGTGAGTGTGAACCTCACAAGAAGTCTGTTGTGGCATATGTCCTAAACCTCAGGACAAGGCTTAGGGAACTCATGGTCTTGGCCCAGGAGAACCTTGCAGAAGCCCAACAACAGAAAAAGGTGTGTTATGACAGGAATGCTCGAGCTAGAGAGTATGCTGTAGTGCAGCAGGTAATGGTTCTCATTCCTGTCAGACACAGCAAGCTGCAAGAAGCTTGAGAGAGACCTTACAAGATGGTAAGAAAGGTAAGTGATGTTAACTACATGGTGGAACTACTAGACAGGCGGCAGGGGGTACAAATTGTACCATGTTAACATGATGAAACCTTACCATGATAGGGAGGCCCTTGTGCTGAGCATTTGCAGTGGATTGCAGGAGGAGTCTGAGGGAGATCTGGTGACTGATCTCATCAGTGAGGCTCAGAATGACACCTCAGTGGAAGGAGTAGCAATGTCCCAGCAGCTATCTCCTACCCAGGTTCAAGAAATCTGAACAGTGTTACAGGAGTTTGAGGACATGTTCACTGGGAAACCAGGGTGCACCTACCTGGTGCAGCACCAGGTGGATACAGGACCCCAAAGGCCTATTAGGCATCCCCCTTGTAGGGTGCCTGAGAGAGTCAAACAGACTGTGAGGGAGGAGATACAAGAAATGTTGGAACTAGGGGTAATTCAAGAGTCCAACAGTCCCTGGGCCTCTCCAGTGGTGCTGGTGCCAAGGGAAGATGACAGCACCAGGTTCTGTGTGGACTACAGGAAATTAAATAGTCACACAGAGTCAGATGCCTACCCCATGCCTAGGACAGACGAGGCCCTAGAGCAGCTGGGTGGGGCTAAGTATCTTACAACCATTGATCTTACCAAGGGTTACTGGCAGGTGCCCTTGACTCCCAGTGCTAGAGAGAGTTCAGTTTTTGTGACTCCTTTTGGCTTGTAGGAGTTCACAAATATGCCTTTTTGGAATTAAAAATGCCCCAGCAACTTTCCAGAAGCTGGTAGATCATATCCTAGCAGGAGGATTTGCCCCTGCTTACCTAGATGATATTGCCATTTACAGCCATTCCAGGCAAGAGCACCTTCAACAGGTCAGGGAGGTGCTGGGCAGACTACAGAGGGCAGGGCTGACCATTAAGCCAAGCAAATGTCAGGTGGGTATGGCAGAAGTCTCCTACCTGGGACTTAGAGTGGGTAGTGGTAAGATCTGGCTAGAACCTGCCAAAGTAGAAGCCATTCAAGCTTGTCCTGCACCTGTTACCAAAAAGCAGGTGAGGGCATTCTTAGGGACAGCAGGGTACTACAGAAAGTTCATCCTCAGTTATAGTACCATAGCTGCTCCCCTCACAGACCTGACAAAGAAGAACAGCAAAGATAAGGTAGTGTGGACCCCAGCATATGAGCAGGCATTCCAGGAGCTTAAGGAAGCTTTGGAAGGATCACCTGTGTTAGACAGTCCAGATTACAGCAAATAATTTGTTGTACAGCTGGATGCTTTCAACCATGGTGTGGGGGGCTATACTTAGCCAGATTTCTTCAGAGAGAGAAGAGCACCCAGTGGTTTATCTCAGTCATAGGCTCCAACCCAGGGAGGAATGCTATGCAGCTGCAGAAAAGGAATGCCTAGCCATAGTGTGGGCACTGCAGAATGTTTAGCCTTATCTGTATCGAAGAAAATTTACTGTAGTGACAGATCACAATCCCCTAACATGGTTAAACAAACCCAGCCAGCAAATGCAAATTTGCTAAGATGGAGCCTAGGGTTGCAAGCATATAATATGTCAGTGCAGAACGGTAGTGGGATTAGCAATGTCAATGCAGATGGGGTCTCAATACAGGGAATGGGGTAAGGTACAATCTGATAGACCTAACCCTCTCAAGCAGTGTTTCTCAAGGGTCACTTGAAAAACTAGCTTGAGTTCACTGGGGGGGGGGGATGTGAAGATAGCTGGAGGCTGCCAGCCTAGCCAGATTGAATTTTGTAGATAATTCTGTCATTTATAAATATTAATGTAAGCCACAGGCTTATTCTCTTAAATGTGAAAAGACTGCATTGGATATTGAACTGCAAAAATGTAAGAGCAGTGCATTCTGTTGTAAGAAAGCTAAGTCAAGCATTTCATGACTGTCTTTGATGTAAAAATTCGGAGTCGATACATCTGGATGAAGGAATTCTTCCTATTGTTTTTAGGTCAGAGTTAATGGCTAGAATTTGCATGTATAAATGTCCTTGATTGCTCTGGTTTCTGACCATGTGTAAAAAAATGTAAGTGCAGTTTCTGTTAGCCTGGGAACACCAGAGAAGTGTGAAGAATGATGTCATGTGAAGCAGCGCTGTCTTATCAATTTAAAGAGAGAGAATCAGAGAGCTCAGAGCATTTTGTCTTGAGAACATCCAACATCACCAGCACTGCCTTGTTCTATATGTAAGTTATTTAGAACTGTGTTTTCTCTTAGATATAGCTAGGAAATAGGAAGATTAGGCTGGTTTGTTTTTCTGTGATGTCAGAACTTTTCTACGGTATTATTTTAAGTATTTCTCTGTGATCTCTGAAGTTTTGACTAGCACTGTTTGGTAAGAAGTATTGTCTTGTGTTTTTATTATTTATTATTAAATATTTTAAACCTTTCAACTGTGGCTGTTTTATGTAGAGTTAATTTAAGCTCTAGAGCACATTGCATGCAGGGACGTCACAACTCCTTACAGTGTTTAACTCCCTCATTTCACTGGACGTATGCGAATTTCACAACCACAAAAATGTGGTTGTGATAATACGTAAATACCAAAAGAAATAATTAAGATAATTTACATTAGTCCATAAAATTTTGTTCAGCTGTCATTTCAGTGATTTTTTAATTTTTTATAGCGTTAATCAAACTTTCTGAAATAATTGCTTACACCAGTTTTGTGTCTACAGATCTCTCTTGAGTACTATATTTATTATTCATTATTTAAGGTATTTATTTTAGTATCATTTAAATGTTTTTTTAATTATTTTATATTTCTGATAATTTGCATAAATACATTGTAATAAAATGAGTGCACTGGAACCATGGAAGGATAAAATTATAGATTGTAATAATGTAAATAAAACGTTTTCAAATCAGTGCTTCATTAAGCAAAATAGAACACAGTACATATAAACATTCAAATACCTATATTTACATACACATATTACACCATTCCTGTTTCAAATTAAAATAATAAAAATGTAAAATTCCATATAAAATGTATATGATTAACATAATTGTATTTTTTCTTGTAATATTTAATACTGACATATCCATTCAAACCTGGAAATGATGTGTCCTAAATCTAATAATCAGTTTGTATTCTGCATTCTCTGTTCTAATTATTATATCCCCACACTGTATCTCTTGATGTAAACCTGGAACACTAAAAACTTAAATGTATGTTGCTGATCAGTTTCCTTAACACACATATAATGCATTATTACCAGTGCAGTGCCTTATGTCTGATATGTGGTCTCTTATCATTTCTTTTCAATTTCCTATTGTTTTTTCCTGTGTATAGTGCATCACATTTTCTATACTTGGCCATATGTGATATACTTTGACTATCACTAACTGCACTGGTCCTTCAAAGTATTTTCCTGTAACAGGGTATATCATTTTCATTGTGGCACATTATTTAATTAGTGCCATTGCTTTCTAACAATATATTTCATTTGTTCAGTCTATTATATGTAAAAAATACATCTCGTGTTCTTCTATTCATCCTTTTATGTTGTGGACAGTGTTCAGAAAAAAATGCATTCACTACATCTGTTCTTTATGCCTAATTCTCACAATGTTGTAATTTCAACTTTTCAAATCCTCTATCAATAAAGTATGTTATTTCTTGTAAATGTTCTTCCATCACTCTATCTTGTGTGTTTAATTTAACTATTCTCAGCACTTGTCCTTTAACTATGTTATTAAACATGAATTATGGATTCATACTTGTGTGATGTAGGTATGTATCTTTCTTATATACTTGTTTATCTGTTCTATCCCCCTTCTTCCTAACAGTGATATCTAAAAGGATAATCTCTTTTGAGCTAACTTCTTCTTTTAAAACTTAAAAAAATAACAGCATAAGTTATATATTCTACAAAAAAGATCCAAAGACTTTAATATGTCATTCCACATAAGAAACACAACACCCATAAAATATTTGTAAAATAACCAATTATCCAAAAATACATAATTTGATGAAAATATATAATTCTTTTTCCATACTGTAATGACAATATTTGCATATGAGTTGGCCATGGGAGTATCCATAGATACTACATTTCTCTGTAAATAATACTTATCTTGAAATGTAAAAACATTGTTTTTTAATATAATGTCAAGAATGTCACACACAGCATGTGCATTAATATATTTAAATCTCTCATCACTGGCAAAAAAAAGTCTTACAGACTCATTTCCTACATCATTCCTATATCATTCGATATCAATATAAACAGTGAATCAATATCTAAAAAAAATCCATTTATATTATACATATTATGCTGTGCATACCACTGATATAATTGATTCAAAATGTCTAGTTTATCTTTTATATAAGTCATGGTATCATTCAGTATATCATGCAATGTATATTCCAAAAAATTGCAATATTGGTTCTGTTATCCAGCTACATGCTGATGCATTGTTGAGTGGTGGAGTTAAAAACATTTAATTTCTTGTGAAGTTAATGTATAGGAATGACTTACATATGATAGTAAATGATTTCATTAATTGACCAAATACTCACATATTTTAAAGTATTTAAACTTCCTCACTTTCATTTTACAAGTTTTGGAGAAGTTCGTAATAAATATGAGACAAAAATCTTCAACTTTTCATTTTCTGGTTCCTACAGTTTCGACTTTAAGTGTGTGTTTCTTTTTTTTTAATTCCATTTTATGTTAGTCATTTATGCACTAGTTATGGTTTCCATTTCATTTTTCATTTTCTTAGTGTGTGTGTGTGTGTGTGTGTGTGTGTGTGTGTGTGTGTGTGTGTGTGTGTGTGTGTGTGTGTGTATCTGTACAGTGAATTGTATATATTTATAATATGTGTACGGATTTAATTACATGCTGACAATATTTTTTACTCATATATATATATATATATATATATATATATATATATATATATGTTTGATTTTAGATGCATATCTATTAATATTAATGGATTGAATAATCCAATAAAGAGAGTTGTCTGTTCAAATACTTGCAATTGCATAGTGCTCTAATGATATTTCTACAGGAAATACATTTACTTAATAAACATGCAAATAAACTTTCATTAACAAATTATTTTGTTCTAGAAGGTTCTGGCTTTCAAGCTACAAGAAGAGGCACCCTTACTTTTGGAAGAACTTACCAGTGATACCTAAAGTAAATGATACTTATATTGATAAAAATGGAACAGAAAACTATATACATTGGTGAACCCTTATTAGATTCCATGGGTTGGAGCTAAAGATGCAAAACATTACTTAAACACTTTAGTCTATTACATGAAAGGTGAAGTCATAATGTCTGGTAATTTCAATTGCATTTTATCAGACAAATATTCCACTGCAGATAGAAAGCTAAGAATCTCAACTTCAGCCAAACACAACAATTTTTGTTAAATCTAATGACTTTAAAAAATATGTATGAGCTAAGGAAACAAACTCATTTCAATTTACCCATTATTCATATAGATGTGGAGCACAAACAGATACTGATATTTTTTCTCAATCTGTTATCACATATCAAAGAAGTTTCAATAGTTTCATGTCCATTATTGGACCATAATGCTATTATCTTTAATATTATTTTGAAAACTGATAAGTTTATACATCACAGGACATTGCCAGCATGCATTATTAAAATTAAAGGATTCAAGAACTGGTACGTTAAAGAGATCAAAAGTTTTGTAGAAATAAACATGAATTATTAAGTATCTGACATTGTCTTCTGGGATTCGCTAAAGGCTTATTTAAATGGAAGAGTTGCAAGCTGGTATATTAGTAAAACAAGAGAATGGGACACAGAATTTAATATAGTACAGGCCAAAATAGACACACTAAAGTTAAATCCAAACCAAATGAATTTATCACCCAGTCTGACCTTAAAAACAAATATAAAATATGTTGAAATTTTAAATCATAAAGTTTCAATAAACATGGAAAAAATTAAACTTCAGGCATATTCAACAAACCCTTTAAGCTTCCATACACATGCTCTTAGATCAATGAAAATGAATAATCTAAATCATATCAAAAATTATATCACATATAAATAATAAAAAAGAAAGAAGAACATATATTAAAGGTATTCTTGGGGGTGTTAAATGTTTTATGAAAATATAAATAATAATACAAATAACCTAGATGATGATATAGTTGAAACTCTTCTAAGGGAAAATATAAGTAATAAAATAACAAGTAAACAAATAATAAATTGGTAGACCATTCACTTTAACAGAAATAAATATCAAATAAACAAGTTAAAAATAATAAGGTGCCAGCTTTAGATGGTCTTATATTAGAACTATACAAAATAATACTGGATGATGCAGTTTAAAATATTAGATAAGGTCTATAGAGAAATAAAAACAACTGCTGAAGTCTCCCCATCATGGAAATACTCCCTTGTATCACCCATGTTAAAACAAGATAAGGCTCCTACAAAGTGCTCATCGTACAGACCTATTGCACTTGTAAATATTGACTATAAGATTTTCATGTCCATTTTAACTAATAGAATTAATCTACTTATACCTAAACTAACAATGATCAAACTGGGTTTATTTTAAATAGACAAGTACAGGATAATATAAGAATGCATACATTAATAAACTATGCAAAAAAATAAAAAAAAACTTTATATCATTAGTCTCAATTTAGATAAGGCTTTTGACTCATTTAATTGGTTGCACCTGTTTAAAACACTTAAAGTGTATACTTTTTCACCTGAGCTAATTACATTAATTTCTAAGTTATACAATAACTCTTGTGCTTATGTTAAAATAGTTTATTTTCTAATTATAAAAAATATACAAAACAAGGCAATTTATTATCATCTTTACTTTTTGCATTAGATATAGAACCCTTTGCTAATAGTATTAGAATGAATAAGAACATTAATGGTATCAAAATCAAAGAATATTTTGAACCAATTAGTCAACTCTTTGCTGATATTTTACTACCAATAAGAAATATAGAGAATTCATTAGAACATATAATTAGTTCTATGAATTAGTTTGAAGAAATCTTAAACTTAAGATTTAATTATAATAAAACAACTACATTATTAATTAATAAAAATTAGAAAATTCATACAAAAATATTCTAACTTCAACTGGAGTAGCAATCAAATGAAATACTTTGGTATAGCCACTATGTCTAATAGTAAAGATATACAAAAAAGTTCAACAGGCTGTTGATAAAATTTAAATTTAGTCACAAATTGCAACAAATTCTTCTTTACCATGAAATAATGATTAAGGCTTATTAAGATGGTAACTCTCCCTAAAATATTATTTGGTTTAGACTCTTTACTACTTTCTCCACTAAAAACTGATGAAGAAAAATAATATTCTACTTAATTTTTTTAGCATCTTAATAAACCAAGATTTTCCTTTGATCGGCACAGAATAGGTTGGGATAATGGTGGAAAAGGGTTTCCTGATATTCAACTGCATGCTCCTTCAACAATTGTAAAAATTATAGCATTGTTGATAAACTTCTCTTATGATTCAAAACAGAAAAATACATCAAGAAATATTATTAGCAAATAATAAATATATCAGAACCACATAAACAAATAGTCTGTAATAGTTTTATTTGGTTATTAAAAGATTTTGGCATAAATGGAATTACACCTTCTTATCAAATTCCCTATTTAAATAACATCATTTCCTCTTTCAAAAGTTCGCATATTCTAACCATTGTATTAAAGAATTAATATTTTCTATGTTTCCAGTTGCATATAAAAATTACTGCTTAGAAACTCATAACTTTCAGTAAATTCTAGTATTGAAACACAAAGTAACAATTTATTGATATCAGTTCTTAAATGGTACTGATATATATACTGTTAAAAATTTAAGGTCCAAATACAATCAAGATTCTGAGAACTGGTTACTTTTACAAATATTTATAGACTTTGTGAACACAGATAGTAATGAGATATTTAACCTAGATTAGAAATTGCTCCCCTAATTTTTGGAATTCTTAAAAATATCAGTAATAATGCAATGAAAAAATAAATCTTATTTGCCACAAATTTATAAAATTCTTAAGTTAGATTTCACATATTTAGACAATTTATGTTAGAACTACTACTCAAATATTAATAATGAAGAATACAAGAAAATAATCTACATCTACAAATAAAACCACATCTTCATTATTCTGGAAACATTTCACTTACAAATTCATACACACAGCTTGTGTAACTCCAAACAAAATTACAATTATGTATAAATCAAATAGACTTAAATTATGGAGATGTGATTCTGAAATAATAGCTTATTGGATGAATATGGTATATGAATGTGAAGTTATCTCCCCTTTTTGGAAAGAAATTAATAACTTCCTTCAAGCTCTATGGTCAGATATATGTGATGTTTCTAAATCTTTAGTTTTATTTAATGCCCTGATTCCTGAGTTAATTCCAAAAACCCAAGTGCCTCTTCTTTGGCCTATTCTTTCTCTATCTAGAAAAGTTATTACTAAAAATTGGAAAAGTAAAGTTACCCTTTCTAGTGTTGAATGTATTAGTATGGGAAAAACTGTTTGCAGTAGTGAATTGCATACTAAAGATTAGAACTTCTAATATTACACATTCATAGAAATCTTGCCTTAAACTACTTGCTTGAAAAATATTAATTGTTCTTGAGATGTAAAACTTTGAAGTATTGATCACCCGTGGACCTATGTAGATAGCTATTTCTTTTATAATAGATATGTTTATTTATTGTTTTAAAACCAAATAAAAAACAAGAAAAGAAAAAGCAAGTGCTCAACCTCCAACTAACCCTAACTCCATTTTCTACATAGCCTTCCCAATACCCAACCATACAGAATTGCATAGCCCTACCAGAACCCTAACATTAACCCTAAAACTTCGAGCCAGTTCCCACCCCAAGCTCTTACTTCATTTCATTACAACTCAACTAGTATTTCATAATCGTAAAGTCCCCAATCACTGCCTAAGCCTAAAATTCCATTCCCCAAACCTAAATTCCCCAATCAATAAATAACCCTAAAACACTGCACCCACATTCTAACCTTAAAATTCCCTTCCTGCTACTTAACTCTGGCACTAAAACTCTCCTCTCATTCCCTAGCCAAGGCTGCAGAACTTACTTTGCTCAAACACAAATAATGCATTCAGTTAAAGGTCACCAGCTGTTTATCTGAGCTGCTATCTGAGTCTGAGCATGAGCTATAGCCTACATGACCTACATGATGCTCCATTCCCTGTTTTTGAGACAGTGGTTTTGAGTACTTGTCCTGAGTTACTGTACTTCCAAATATAAGTCCAAACTTAACCACAATTGTGGGTTCAAATATTCAGGAACCAGAACCCTCATTCATTTTCTAACATGACATCAAATATAAACTTAACTTCACCTCTAGCATCATCATCATCATCATCATCTTTCGGCTGTTCCCATTAAAATAAGTCTTAAAAGTAATAATCATAATTCTAATTGTAGTTGCAATCTCAGCACTGTTTTTGCTACAGTATTAAGCTTTGGACACCTCCTTAAAAATATATCTTTAAAGACAGATAAACAGCATCATATTAAAAATAAAAAAGCCATTTGGCTAAAATCAGATTAATTGAAAATGTACACATTTCCTGAAAATTATATAATACACTACAAAACACAAATATATTCACAGCTTGTCTCATTAGATTCAAAGTCTGCATACCCCAGAGGAACAAAGTACCTAGACACCAAACAACAAGGGACAATGATTTATGGTTCTTAAAATGAAATTTGATCATCATAAGTTGAATGCCAGGAATTATGTCCTTGATTTTAAAGAGTAATTCTGGTTGTAATCAAAATCAAGTCAAATTATAATCTCCAAACAAATGCTCAAATCTAGCCTTAAAGTTCAAACTAAACTCAATCACATTCAGTCAAAATAGTAAATATTCAGCAGCAAATCAACATTCATCTAAGGCCAGGATTCACAGATGAGTGCTACACACTGGAGCAAGACTTGAACCTTATGCTTACAATATAATGTATTGTAAAGTACACATGCATATCTAAATGGTAACACAGTAAACATCTGAGCAAATAGCTAATGCCCAGTGAGGAAAACAGAATGTAGGTAAAATGCCACAACCCAGCCACAGCACAGCTTCTGAGCCCTCCAAGCCTTTCTGTGTTGGAGGGAAGCCTTCTAGCTTATCAGTGGGAGTGGTAAGCACTAGGTAGCCTATCCTCCATGGGAAGAGTGAGTTTTGGCCCAGAAATTGTAGTTTATTTGGCCGTTTGGGCAGTTTTCTATCTCTTTCAACTTGCTGGCTTAAAAGCTTACATTTGTACTTGCTCCCCACCTTTCCTGTAACTATTCTAGTCCAGGTACAGATTTGCTGTATCCAGGACTCTTTGTAAGCTTCTGAGCCCCCCAAGCCTTTCTGTGTTAGAGGGAAGCCTTCTAGCTTATCAGTGGGAGTGTTAAGCATTAGGTAGCCTATCTACCACAAGAGGAGTGGTTCCTGGCCCAGAAATTGTAGCTATTGGCCGTTTGGGCAGTTTTTTTCCATCTCTTTCAATGTTCTGGTTTAAAAGCTGCACTTGCACTTATTTCCCACCTTTCCTGTAACTAGCCTAGTCCAGATACAGAGTTGCTGTATCCAGGACTGTTGATAAGCTTCTGAGCCCCGCAAGCCTTTCTGTGTTGGAGGAAAGCCTTCTAGCTTATCAGTTGGAGTGGTAAGCACTAGGTAGCCTGTGTACCATGAGAGGAGAGGTTCTTGGCCCAGAAATTGTAGTTTATTGACCATTCAGACAGTACGTCCATCTCTTTCAACTTTCTGGTTTAAAAGACCACATCTGTGCTTGTTTCCTATCTTTCCTGTAACTAACCTACTGGGTAGCACTAGAAAGTCTTAAACTAATACAAGCCTTCTAGCTTAGAAGAGAAACTTTGGAGTGATTAAGTATCAGTTTTCTGTACTTTCTTGCTGTACTTAACTGTTTTCCACCTAAACGCAGATTTTCCAGCATTTATTGTGATTCAAAAGCTTGTTTTTTTTCACATATTGTACTTATTTGACTGCCTGCACTTTTAAAAAGTTGTTTTTTGCTTAAATAATTTGTTTAACTGTTGTAGGCTACACACTAAAGTGTGATAGCCTTTTCTGATCATTTGTAGTCATTTAAAGCTGTTTTAAGTGTATTTTTTACTGTTTTTGCCTAATCTTTAAAAAAAAAAAAAAATCCTTGTTTCCCACCTTTCTAAGCTAGTATAGTCCAGTTTCCAGGCTAGTGCTGAATTCAGGGCTGTGATACTAGTTTCTGAGTTGCCCATACCTTACTTGGATAGAAGGAAGTTTCTCTGTTCCCTGTGAGAGAGGGGAGCTTTGAGCAACCTATCTGTCCCTGGAGGAGTGGTTCCAGCCCAGAAGTTAGTAGTTTATTGGCCATTTTGGGCTAATTTCAATCTCTTTCATTTCCCTACTATAAAAACCACGTTAGCACGGTTTTGCTCACCAGGCAGTGCCGGTTAGCTACGGTTAAATTATTCCCGGCTCCACTAAGTCTCCTCTTCAGTTTTTCCCTTGAAACTAGTCTAACTCTCAACCTAAGCACTCAAAAAGCATCTTACAGCCCAGCACTTGCTCAGACCTAATAGCAAGCACTAATATACCCTGACACTGATTGTCCAGCAGGGCAAGGCTCTTTATTCACCCATCACCAACCAAGCGACTAAGCAGCTCACCCTAATATTCAGGCATGACCAAAGGGCAACTTCAGGTGCACTCTTCAGTCCAGCTGGTGAATTTGGGTATCCTGAGGCAATGTTACAACTGCCTCATATATACAGACAATCCTCTCCTCCTACCACAAATCACTAACATATGTGAGAGATGCAATTATACAGCCTAACTGGAAGCTAAGCTGTCTCCACCCAAGATTGGAACAGACAGTCAAGAGGAGAAGGTTAACACTTGCACCACAACTTCAGCCACACACAGACTTACTAAAACAGCACTGGCAAAAAATACACATAAATACACAAAATCATACTCAGAGGCTCTAAATAAAAACCTGCAAAAGCATCAGAGACCTCCAAAGCAGACACCCAAACAACCTGCACTTCCTGTCACAAACCAGACAACACATAAAACACAAAATCAGTGTGCTGCACAATCACAGCCCTTAAGGCGAAATAACATACCTAAAACACTAGTAATAGGTGACTCTATAGTCAGGCACACTGACGTCTGATTCACTAGGCTGGACAACCAGTAGGTTACTGTTAGCTGCCTGTCGGGAGCCAGAATCGGCCACATAACACAAGCACTCAGGTCACTCCAGAGCATTGTTCATGTTGGTGTGAATTACCTGAGATGCACCTACCTGGACTACATGAAAAGAGATATGGAAGAGCTCTCTGATCATGTAGCCCAGGCTGGTATGACCTTGACCCTGAGTAGCATCCTACCCTCACCAAGAATGATACCTCAGTATGAAGAAAAAATGATCAATTTCAACAATTGGCTAAGCTTCTGGTGTCATTAAAAGAGGATCCAATGTCTGTCAGCCTGGGACGACATGCTCGACAAGCTGCGTTGCTTCGAAAAGGATGGCTTGCACCTGTCAGCCCTAGGTTTTCGAATACTGACCAAGGATCTTGCTGCCCCCATAGTGCCTTTTTTAGGCAAGGCTCAAATGTCAAACCCACCTCCGTAAACAGCACAATTAACAAAAAACTGAGGATTATGCTACTCAATGCCAGGAGTTTAAATCTCAAAATGCACCCACTCGAAGCACTCCTCAGTAGGGAGAACGTCGACATCTGTGCAGTAACTGAAACCTGGTTCAAGGCTCCAGAGAGCACCCCAGCAATACCGGGCTACAACTCATAACACACGTTTCAGCCACAGAACATGGACCGAAACACAAAAGGAGGGGGTGTATACATATTCATCAAGGATACCTACACCTCCAGGTTAGTGGTGCAGCATGATACCTCTGAGATCATCCATGTGCAACTAACATCGGGCAAATCTGAAATGCAAATTTGCAATGCAAATTGTGGCCTGCTACAGATCACCTTCCATGACCCTAGACCACCACTCCACCTTTCTGGAGACACTGGAAAACATGAAGGTCCTACCGAACACCCTGATATTGGGTGATTTCAATTACCCTACCATTCACTGGGAAAACTACTCGAGTACATATTCCCAGGCCCAGCGCTTCCTGGAATTCATCAACTCAAATGCCCTGGATCAGCTGGTAAACTTCCCTACCAGAGTTGAAAACATATTGGACCTGGTCATCACCAACATGGGCGAGAGGTGTTCCACACCGGAGGTCAACCCATCACTGGTTAGATCAGACCATAAACTAATCACTCTGGATGTCCACACCTCACTACCACCCCCAAATAAGGAATCCAGAGTAAAAAACTTTTCTAAAGCAAACTTCACCTTACTTAAGACAGAAGTGGTAAGTTTCACAGCCCCCACGCTAATGTATAATGCTGCCCAAGATGAAGAAACCTTTACAAATGCACTCTATGAGCACCTACAAGGATGCATGGATCATGCCATCCATAGCAAAACCAAGACTCACTCTTCTAAGAGAAGGAAACCAGTTTGGTGGACCCCTGCAATAAACAGGCTATACAATAGAAGGAGGAAACTAGTTCAGAAAAAAAAGCAAATCCCAAGAAGGAAAGACATCCCTGATCCATATCAGTAAGACAGTAAGGTCCCTCATGAAACCATCCAAGGCTAACTTCAAAAGAAAAATAGCCAAAGATTCAAAAGATAACCACAAAGCCTTCTTTAGCTATGTTAAGAATCTAAGTGGCAACTCGCAGATATGCACTGAACTAGTGCAAAATAGCACAAAACACACTGAACCTATCGATATTGCCAAAATCCTGGCAGATAGATTCAGTGCAAACTTCACCCCCCCCCCTCTCACCTCCAAAAGGGCCCACAACAATACCGGAAAAGTATAGTGTCCCAAAAATCACAGATGCACAGGTGAAAACAGCCCTTTCAAAAGCCAAAAACACAGCGTCAGTGGGACCAGATGGTGTCCCAGGCTGCATCTTGCACAAACTACAGAACGAACTAACCCCCTACCTAAACACGCTGTTCAACCTCAGCTTCTCCATAGGCTACATGCCCATAGAATGGTGCACAGCAATGGTTATTCCACTCCACAAAGGAGGGACCACAACTGACCCTGGTAACTATCACCCCATAAGCCTGACTAGCCTTGTCCGCAAGGCTATGGAGCGCATCATCATGGAACTCATTAACAAAGACATTGGGAACCTCCAAACACTTGACCTAACCCAGTTCAGCTTTGTTAAGGGAAGATTATGCCTACTAAACCTGGTTGACTTCTTCGAGACAGTCACCAAGGCCATAGATGAGGGAAAGATGGTTCACACAGCCTACCTTGACCTCGCCAAGGCTTTCGATACCATTCTCCACTTGAGTATTACAGAAAAACTCACCAGCCTGAACATAAACTCCTACGACATGAGTTGGGTTGCCAACTGGCTTACAGACAGAACTCACACGGTAAGAATAGCGGGCTCCAAGTCCGACTCTAAACCAGTCACAAGTTGTGTCCCACAAGGCTTGGTCCTGGGATCCCTAGTGTTCGGCATATACTTCTCAGAAGTACAGGCAAACACAGGAGGACTATGGCTAGCCAAGTTCACTGATGACTGCAAACTGGGAGCCATAATTGACTCTGCATCTGACATGGCCATCCTTCAAAAGGGCCTTCCTGAGACGGACACCTGGTGTTAATGTCATGGCCTCAAGCTAAATGCCAAAAAATGCATAGTCATCCCGTTTGGGTAAAACAAAACACCCACGAATTACCACATAGGTGGCAGCCCCCTTAATAAAGAAGAGATAATAAGAGATCTGGGGACCCAGGTAGATAGTAATCTCTCCTTTGACAATCATATTGCCAAAGTAGTTAGGAAATCCTTCTATGTGGCCCATCTAATTACTAAAGAGTTCACATCTAGAAATAAAGAGGTTATAGTGCCCCTCTACTCATCACACATTAGACCAATCATAGAGTACAATGCCCCATTTGGTATGTACTTCACAAGACACTTCCAACAGCTGGAAAGACCACAAAAGTACCTCACCAAGAGGATTACTGGCCTCATATGTCCAATGCAGCCCGAATGAAAAAACTCTGGCTGTACTCAGTGGCATATCGCTTACTCAGAGGTGATCTCTGCCTGACCTACAAAGCCATGTCCAACTCAGAATTGATGGACATGCTCCACCTACAGAAATCCAAGTCACTATGAGCCATGTGCTCTAGTGAGCTAAACCTCACCACAACAATAAATAGAACATGCTGGAGGGATAGATTCCTGTCACAGAGACTCCCCATGCTTTGGAACAAAATTCCAAATTGCATCAGGCAGAGCCCCTCACTAACATTCTTCAAGAGAAACCTTGACGAGTGGATGGGTAACAGAAAATATACCCCTGGGATCATTTCATTGGCTCTGCTTGACAGAGGATCAGTTAATCAATGGGGCGGTGAAAGCTGACACACTCTGGCTAGGCTTATAAATGCCCTCGGGCCGATAGCCTAGTACCTACCTATGAACCTATAAGACATTCCACTTTGAAACACTGAGGACACATCAAGGCCACTTCACTGACACAGACAATTTTATATTCTTTAGTGCTTTGGTCCAATAATAATAATGGACCTCATCAGAACAAGCAGCAAAAAACAAAGAAGCTACATATATAATGTTTGCCATAAGCGACATAATCCATACATAATTTTCTATTAAGTATTGCTAAAAACACAGACAAATTTTAAAAATACAATCAATTATAATGCAAAATAAGGAACAGGCAACTTTTTAAAACCATATAACTTTCTACAAAAAAATAACCATCTAGCAGCATGCATCTTTAAAATAGCATTTTATTAAAAAGCAATCATTCAGGCCAGGGGAGCAATGGTATTTAAATCCAAATGCCACATTAAATCCCTTTTTTTCCAGTGTCTCCTCCCAAAGGCCACCCCTAGGGCATACCTATCAACTGTCCCGAATTACTCGTTTTTTTGGGGTCCAAATAATGGGGTGCCACAATTCCCGAGTGGCACCCCTTCATTTCCGAGTTTTTTCCCTTTAGTTTTTCCCTTTGTTTTTTTTATTTTTCGCGCTTTGAGCTGACGTCATCTCGCACGCGAAGACATCAGCTCATCAGGGCTACCAGCCTGTCGGAATCGAGCGTGCGGCGTATTTCCAGGTGGTTTGCGAGCGGGAAGAATATATTTTATTTACGGGTGGTTTGCGAGCAGGAAGGATGTATTTGAAATGGCATTTTATTTAGAAGGCTCCAAAGAATGGAAAGGAATTATTTTATTTAGAAGGCTGGATAAACGGAAAGGTAAGGATTTATCACTTGAACTTTATGACTGATGAAAATATAATGCCTTTTTGTAGGGAGGAGGTGCTGTAATTGGTGAATTTACATTCATTTTTGTGCAGAGGATACTGGTAACAAGCTGCATAGTGGCTGAAGGTGTTGTATCGTAGCGCAGTTTCTGAATAATCTGTCTATAGTCGGGTCGTGGATTGTCACTCCCACTTGTTTTGACTTTCCTGAAGCTATTACTAAGTTATTAAGTCTGCATCTGTATCTACTGCACTGCACGTGGCATCTGAGCCATATTTGCAGCAGCTGCTGTTTGACTGTGCTCCTGCAGAACATGCCAGGTGGTTACTAGAAGCAGGAAAACTCTAACTGATATGATGTTTTCGAGAAATTTGTGAAAAGGTAAACTTAAATTGTTACACAGGAAATATACTGCTGGAACCAGTCTTTAGGGCCGATGCCTCACCTCTGCCCATTTCTACTCCTGCTTATCTGCTTTGAACTATAAATCTTTGAACATGTTGTTGTCTGTGTAAACATTGTATATTGAATTTACCTACAAGATGCCTGACCTACCTGTGAAGGTCACTCACTTATTTCTGAGGCACAACCTCACATGTTCAGCATTTACATTTTCCTGTTTTAATTAATGACGAGTTTCTACTTCTGTGTATTTCTTATATGATGAGGAACAGCATGATGAGTAGCATATCATACAGTATGAGTGAGGCAATTACACTAGCAAAAGGTCAGCACGTTTCTCAGGTGTTGTTTTTGGTAAAACAGGACATGAAGAAGTTGACTGAATAATGGCATTAAATCTGCAGTGACATTGGTAAGTTCTTTATGGGAAGTAGTATTGAATTCTATAGTCCCTGTGATGTCTTAGGATGTGAATATCATAGAGGATTGTGATAGGGTCTCTGATCATAACTAATTTATGTGTTTGAAAATTGAGGTCCAGAAATTCACCTCAAGATTGGAGATCCAGTCATTACTGTTTGTCCAGGTTTTTTGTGCTAAGAGGTTGAGAGCTATGGTGAGAAGTGAGAACTGAATTTGTATTCCCCTGTTATTGGCTTTGTTTGTCCAGTTTTTTTGTGCTAAGAGGTTGAGAGCTGTGGTGAGAAGTGAGAAATGAATTCACTAAATGATAGCCATTAAGTTTCAGTATTCCTATTTTTCAGGAAGCTGCTGATTTGGCATAGTGGTATGTTGTTCTGACTTTAGTGCATAGGGTTCTGTTGCATGGTGGTAACACAACATTTTATTCTAGCAACTTTACAAAATTATACAAGCAATGCTTAAAATGTGTCCCTGGTTTTTGACCTTTTGCCACCCCCAAAAAAAATGAAATTGAAAATAAGTGTGAGACGCTGTGCAAGATGCCTATGGCTTACACTACTGCCATTTTATTTATAGTGTGGGTGTGGAAGTAGACTTTTATGATGGAAATGTTCTGAATTGGGCAGTTTTGTCATTGGTTCATGCATTTTGTTTCATCGCCTACAGTATAGCCTACTGGAAAAATGTTCAAACAATAAATTTAAAATGCGCTCTAACAAATGTGTTGCATTATACAAGGAATATAATAAAGTCGGGAAGGTGTATCAAAAAAGAGAATACATGTCTGTTTCTTGTTTTGTGTGCAAGGGGCCAATGATTTGAAAACAACCCAAAGGCAGCCTTTATCCACCAGTGGCCAGATGTGTTTTCTTTGGATGTGGTGTGGGTTTCAGTGAATGTGAGTTTCAAGGGCAGAGAAGTTTTAATGACAACTTTTCCAAGCTTATTTTCATTGTGAGACAGTATTGCTTTGTTTACCAGATGTCTGTTAGTGTTTCTGCATTGTTGTGCTGTAAAATGTAAAAATAAAATCCAAATAATCATTGTAGAAGTAAAGCAGTATGCACACATTAGTGTTTATGATAAATGGGACAAAATAGCCAGGTACTGGGAAGTTGTGATGGCTGCAGGGGGACTCTGGTGCCCTATTATGGCTGCCTGTTCTTCAGTTTGCGTTTGAAAGTTGATATCCCATAATTCCATTGGAGTGGGTGGGGTTACATAATTACTTATGCAAATTAGATGTTTATTAGCGTACAGATTTGTACCTATTTTTCATGGGCCTTGTCCAGATTTTTGATGTTTTCAGGTTGAGAGGTATGCCCTAGCGTTCCTAATGGCCGACTCCAATACAGTAAACTTAAATTAAAAATCCAAACAAACATCAGAATGCTTAATCACAGCATTGTTGTCATTGCTTTTACATATGTTTAATATTCTAATATATATATATATATATATATATATACATATATATATATATATATATATATATATATATATATATATATATATATATAGGTCCTCCCTCTTATGATCGAAAGTACATTTCATCGAAACGTACACGATCAAACTCACTTTTGCTGAAAGGTGACTAAGCAAACAGTTGTTTGCATGTAGATTTACTACTGTACTGTTGATTGTACAAGTAAGCAAACTGTTGCTTAGATCGCGGTACAGCAAGGATAAGGGAATATTCCCTTTTCCTTGCTGTAGTGCGATCTTGGAGTGAGAATATTAAAGAGGGGGGCATGGGGGCACAGTGGTGCTTGCCCCCCTGCATAAACATGAGTACTGTTTTATTTTGTTTTTAGTTAGTTGCCATGGTTTTTTTTTTTTTTTTTTTGCGACAGTGCATTTTCGATAAAATGCACTTTCGAGAAAGTGAGTTTAATCTTGTACATTTCGACTGAATGTACTTTCAATGGATCAACATATATATAGGTCTACTTTGCTTGTTAGAAAGCCCATATGCTTGAATGTTATTTTCACGAGACGAAAATAATGAAATCCCGAACCATGCAGTTTTTCCCAGTGGCAAATAAACACTTGCCCAATGAGGGGAAATGTACCGTTTTCACAACTGTAGTGCAATCCCAGAGTTTGTATATATAGCTGGGGGTATGGGGGCACAACCCCCCACATAGGGGATTTCAGATACTATAGTGTATTTTTGTGAAGTTTTGGGCAAGTGTTTAGTTGTCCTGGGAAAAATGGGTGGTTCTGGATTTTATAGTTAGCATTATTTTCATCTTGTGAAAATAAAGTTTGAGTATTTGGGCGTTTAAGCATGCAAAGTATATATATATATATATATATATATATATATATATATATATATATGTTTTGGGATTATAAAGTGAACCTATATATATATATATATATATATATATATATGTATATATAGGTTTCAGTCTTCCCAATATAAAAATCTGAACAAGTGTGATATATAGGCATATGTATCACCCTTCTGGAATCACAGGCCCAGTGATTTTAAAGGTATTTCAGCTATATATTTACAATGAGAAAAGTGTCCACATTCATATGTTCCCATTTCTCTATTATGCTTAGATTTTACAACAACAATATTACTTAATAACTCCTTAATTTTCATTCCACTTGAAAGGGCGGCCACGGTGGTGCAGTGGTTAGTGTTGCTGCCTCATAAGGAAGAGGTTCTCTGGTTCGATCCTTGGCTGGAGTGCCTTCTCTGCGGAGTCTTCATGTCCTCCCTGTGCTCTGGTTTCCTCCCACATCCCAAAGATATGCTGTAGGTGATTGGACACTCTAAATTGGCCCTAGGGGTGAGTGTGTGTGTGTGTGTGTGTGTGTGTGTGTGTGTGTGTGTGTGTGTGTGTGTGTGTGTGTGTGTGTGTGTGTATGTGTGTGTGTGTGCCTTCTGTGGAAGGTTGGGCACCGGGCTGACAACTCTCACAATAAAACTCCACTGCCAATTATGAGCAGATAGGTGACCCACTGTGGTGACCCCTAACCAGGAAAAGCGAAAAGAAGAAGATTCATTCCACTTTAAAATTGGAATCGTGATCTCTTACTCATTATTTAATCCATACCATCAAAATATTAAAAAAGTTACAATTTTTGTTAATAATGTCCACAATCTCTTAAATATTTTGAGAAACCTGATGATTCAATAAACTCCATGTAAGCTTTGCGCAAGGCCTACGCTGAGTGTACATGTCTGCATAGTGAGTAGCTGCGGTAATTACATGTTCTTGCCGCACACCAAATTTAAATGAAAACAAGTGTGTTTTCATGGCTAGCAACAGTGTTGCTGGCCAGGAAACCATGCATAGCAACACAGATAACAGTAGACATGTGGAGATGTTTAACTATGGGCAAACTAGCTATGTGGGATTGTGTGGAATGCCACAGTGATTACCAGGGTTAATTATACAGCAATGTATATGGTCCAAATGTAATACAGGACAGTGTATACAGTGCAGAGTATTGTGGAGTACCATTTCAGGCATTCTGTACAAAAGTTATGCAAATTATCAAAGACGGTACATGGACTGCCATGTAAAATAAACAGTCAGGGGAAGTGTGGTGTATTGAATAGGGACACAGAGATGAACTGTAAGAATGAACACAGGCAAAGAGTACAGGTGAAACAATGTACAGCCGATGAGGGCATGCAAATGGAAGACAGTTGTAGCATGAACACTAATTACACATCCACATGGTACAATATGGACTGCACAGTGCAAATGTACATTATATGGCTGTCACACAAGGTGACATAGCAATGGAGAAGGATGTCTTTGTGATATAAGCAACATGACATGAACAATGAACAAGACATCTGTCACGGATGTTATATACAGTTGGGGTTAGGTGCATATTGTGAACCTGTGCAAACTGATTTGGCTTAATATGACTGCAATATCAACAGAGGTCTCCTCCAAGTGGAACACAGTTATAGGCTCATGTACAACAGTAAACAGAAGCATGCATAGTCATGGATAATAGTTGACTGGTGTGCATGTCATATATATGGCACACTCCATGCCATCATGAATATAACCCATGCCATCAATGTTTTCAAACTATGTATGTACTGTGATGTACTGTGTGCATCAGCAGAACAGGTATCACACATGCAGCTGGCATAACACCTTGATAGGGTTTCCTCACCATCAGACATTATGCTTATGCAACAAAAAGAATGCCTAGGAATGGCCAATGAGTGGGAGCTCACTGTGGTAAAGGTGGTACACTTGAGTTACACATCACTGGAAGATGTGTAGGGAGGTACACGAAGAAGGGTGTATTGTACTAAGTTATTGGTGTGACGAAGGCTGTGAGCTTTGGAGGTATTATGGTCTTTGATGTGGATATCCTGCACATACTCAGGACTTGTGTTACATACAAGGGAGTAGTCACTGCTGTGAGCACATGCTGGTGGAAGTCCCATATACTATCTACCACAATGCACAGGTCACATAACTCTTGGTCTGCTCATAGGGTTGTGATCTCTACACTGTAATTGGGGGTGCATTTATTTTCATAACATAACACATCCCCCATGTTTTTGTTTTATCTCATGTGTTGTCATGGCTGTGGCAGCAATTGTTGGTGTGTGTTGATACTGACTGTATTAAGCTAATATCACAGTTCATAGGTTCATAGGTTCTTAGGAGTTACTAGGCTAGCTTCCCTAGAGCCTTTACAGGCCTAACCATGTTAATTTCAAGTATCCACATTTGTTCTTTTTTGGGTAGTTTGCAGAATGAATTGATGAAAAGAGCAAGTCTGTGATCAACACCGGCTACCCCTGTCCATGAGGGACAAGGGTGCCACCCCAGGGGTGAATTTGCAATCTCCCATCAAATTATGTAGGTTGTATTTAAATAGGGCAGTAATGAGGTCTATTTTATGTTAATAGGGTGTCTATTCCAGAACAGTCATTGATTGCCCACAATCTGCAGTCCTCCAGGCAGGTATTTGGATACAGTATGTGTATGTTATTCTTGATGTCTGTGACTTTAATGGACAGGAAAGGGCCTAGCAGACAGCCCTGATGTACGAACCTGACCAGTGGACTTGAGATACAGTTCACTCACACATTTCAACATATTTAAATGTCATGTATGTGATCCAGTGGTCCACCCCCTTGGTTGTATGTGTATATATGGCCACTTGTGACAGTGTTGAGTTAATATCTCAGTGTGGGTTTGTGTCAAATACGTTGGTCTGGTCAAGTTCCACAGGATGATAGTTTTGCTGTCATGCATGCCCTTGATGACTTTCTTAAGGACATCTAACAGTTGTAACTGACATGAATGTAGCAATAACAACTCACACATCTTTTACGCACAGCTAGGATAGTACCAGCATTCATTTAGAAAGGTTCCATGATTACATGTTGGTCTACCTCACAGATGATGAGAGTCAGAAAGTGTCTATACATGCATGCATGCATGCATGCATCAGGTGCTGCCCCCCCAACTCAGATGGATGCATGTTGATGTACACTCTTCTTTGGGAACATATTCTGCCTGAAGGGTGTGTTGAATTATGAATCCAACCATGTCAGGTAGGTGTATTTTCTGAGTCATGCTATCAGCAATCTGTGATGTTGTCGCAGTCCATTGATTCTTTGTAGTAGGGCTGGATGAAGGCAAGACAGTGCATACTGCCTATCTTGAGCTGGCCTAAGGTGTTGACAAAGCCCCCCACTCACATATCATTGAGAAACTCTTTGAGATGGGGATTAATCCTTACATCACTAGATGGTTAGACAGTTGGCTCACCAACAGAACACATACTGTGAAAGCTGGTGAATCAACCTCTACCAGTAGAGCTCTGACAAGTGGCAAACCACAAGGATCTGTGCCCGTCCCTTTACTATTTGTAATCTATTTCTCAGCAGTCCAGGCTAAAGTATAATGCCTTTGGCTTACCAAGTTTGATGATTACTGAATAGTGGGTGCAGTCATTGAGTCCACCAATGATGTTAACATATTACAGGAGGGGCTAACACTGAAAAATGATTGGTGCAAATCCAAATGGTCTACAGATAAATGTAAAAATGTGTCACTATTTTTGCCTTCTTCAAAGTGGAATTCCCCACTAATTACAGAATTGACAACACCTTCAATTTGTACAAACACAGTGGTGCAAGACCTGAAAACAACAGAACCCCTACCGATGTAAGTACATGGACTAGAGCCCTCTGTATTCAACACAAGCACCCCAGCACAAGTCTGACTTGAGAGTGTCAGACAACACTTTATAGGTGATGACATCAGCAGTGTCTAGCAAGGAAAAGATGGTAATAGCAGTGTCCCACATGCTGGTGTAACATGAGCTCTCTATTGTCAAGCAAGTGCACACACACACATACACACACACACCAGTTGTCTGCAGTGAGAACAGAGCAACAGTGTATCTATGTACACTGACTAGAGCACTCTGTATTTAATGCAAGTGCCACAGCACAAGTCTGACTTGGAGAGTGTCAAACACTTTATAGGTGATGACATCAGCAGTGTCTAGTGAGGACAAAATGGTAATAGCAGTGTCCCACATGCTGGTGTAAAATGAGCTCTCTATTGTCAAGCAAGTGCACAAACACACATACCAGTTGACTTCAGTGAGAACAGAACACAAACCTACCCAAGTACACAGACTAGAGAACTCTGTATTTAACACAAGCACAAGTCTGACTTTCACAAGGCTGCAGGACAATTTATAGTGGATGACATTAGCACTGGATGTTGGAAGGCCTGCATGAAATGGATGTATAGGCATATGCAGCTGTCTAAATATTGGCAATCCATGGGATTGGAGTGGTAACTGCAGGATACACACTTATGATCTTTTGACTAGATAAACACACACCTTCCAGTTGACTGCAGTGAGATTAGAACCCTTACCTATGCACACAGATTAGACAACTCAGTATTTTACACACGTGCCATGGCACAAGTCTGACATTTACAAGGCTGCAGGACAACTTACAATGGATGACATCAGCAGTGGATGTTGAAGAGAAGATGTTGTGAGGCCTACATAAAATGGATGTGTAGGCATGTCCAACTGTGAAAATAATGGTACTCCATGGGATTGGAGTGGTGACTACAGGATACACAATTATGCTCTTCTGACTACAACACACACACACACACACACACACACACACACACACACACACACACACACACACACACACACACACACACACACCAGTTGACTGCAGTGAGAACAGAACTCCTATCTATCTAACTACACCAACTAGAGAACTCAGTACTTTAAGCAAGTTTCATGGCACAGGTCTGACTTTTACAAGGCTATAGAACAACATATAGCAGATGACATCAGCAGTGGATGTTGGAGTAAAGATAATGGGAGGCCTGCATAAAATGGATAGCTAGCCATGTCCAACTGTCAAGATATTAAAGTCCTGCATGTTACCAAATTAACTGTGCAATGTAGTATTTGGTGGCTGTGTTTCCAATATCCAGGTATACTTTAAGAGACAACTTTACAAACTATATGCAAACAGCTGTCCACATTACTACAAGTATTGAAAAATTTGAAAGTGTATTGTCATTATAAAGATATGTCAAGTAACATGTGTTATTTATTTCTGCAGTGTAGTTGATATATTTGTGAACAAATACTGAGAGACCAAAGTCATAGCTCATGGGGGAGAAAACAAATGGCTGCATTGTAAATGTGTGTTATTTTCTTAGATAGTGCCTTTGTTTTGTTTGTGTTTGCAAATGTAGTTGCATGGCATGAAGACTAAATGGGTAGTGAGCAAAAGCGCACCACTGAGGAGCAGGACTATGCAGTCAATGGCAAAGTGTTTGCGCATGTGAGATACACACTTCTACTGCTTTCCATGTTTGCACATAGTTAAGAGATGAGCAAATGCGAGCCTCATTGCTACAATTATGCAAGTTCTTAGAAGTGAGTGTATGAAACATACCTGCTGCTTAGCTGATTCTGGGGCAGCAGGTGTAAATGCATTGACACATTTCATTTGGAGCCCAGGTGATATAGGGTTTGAATCCAGGTGTATGTAATAGTTTTAAATAAATAGTGATAATGCAATGAAATATTTTTTTATCCTACATTCAGTGTGTATGTGTGTGTGTGTGTGTGTGTGTGTGTGTGTGTGTGTGTGTGTGTGTGTGTGTGTTACCTTGGTGCAGTGCATTTAAGCAGCATTATGCTAAGGTAAGTGCACCAAGAAAGAGCCATTTACCATCCCTTGGCATTTGCACGTGATGCCAAACTCCAAGCAAACACAGAGGTCATAAAGTGAAGGACTCCATTGCTTCTTTGGTTACTTATGTTTGTTGTGCATGATTCTATGTTTTGACCAGATTATAGGTGTTAAAATGGAATAGATATGAAAGTGGTGAAATGGAGGTTAAGTAGGGAAAAGAACAAAGTGAAATCAATATAGGAATGTCCAGGAAGGAGGTCCTTACAAAGCCCCCTTTAGTGACCCTGAGAGTGAAGTAATTGTCCAACCATTTAGGCAACATGGTGCCTTTCATGGTATCTGTCAGAATGGAAATTTTGCAGCAAATAGTTGCTGATGTAAACACCTTTGGTGGCCAGAGCAGGAGATATGATCAGGTACATCACAGGGCCACTAACATGATTTCATCAGCCCGGATAGCAGCTGCAGTGGCCCATGAATAGATGGCTACCTGGAGGGGGGCTGCTATAGACCCACTACTGACACCAGTGAAGAGTTCTTGTCCACTGTCAGGGATCCAGAGAGCTCAGTAGAAAGTGCAGAACAGCATGTGATTGATGTTGGTGCTGCTGTTTCAGGGAGGACACATATGTACCAGGAGGATCTTCCAGATAGGGTTCCTATCTGAATTGTTAAATATTGATTGTATAGTAAAATATTGACAGCAATACATACATTTTTAATGTAAACATTTCATTTGGGGGGTCTAGTTGTAGATTGATACAGTTACCACATTCTGGTTCATTATACATGGGCTTAGGGAGGATATGTCATCCAAGTTTTTGTTAAAAGTATCATTAATGGACATATAAATGTCTAAACATTTTAACCCCCTGTGTTACTGTCAATTTTGATAATAGTGTACTTATCTTTTACTTAACTTCTTCAAGGATGATCCTCCCTAGCAACTTGGAAGTCATCGGCACATGGTAGGCCAAACATTTTCATTTCAGTACTGATGACCATTTGACAGAAATAAGCATTTACCTGTATGTATGAGGTGGGTGCAAGGAGGGCATGCATATTGCTGTACTATCTGTGATAGTGGCACTAGTATTAGCTTGTTAGCAAACATTAAATTGTAATAATGTAGATATTCTTTTGCTTATCATCACAGGTGATCCTGACAGTGGAAGTGTAGAACTTTTACTATCTGAGGTTAGAGTATCGACAGACTCTGATGATGATAGTGGGCAAACAGAGGCATAGTTGGGGGATGCAGATGTTGAATCTGACACTGAGGTTGACATTCAGCCATCCCATGTAATTCCATCAGACACAGCTAGTAGGCGTGCACCAACCAATTCCAGTGAGCAAGTATTGGACAGGTGGAGAGTGAGACACTTAGTCAGGGTAGTGTGTTTACTGCAGCTTCAGTGCCTGTTGACTCTGGCCATAAGCAAAGTGTGGGCAAGGTGCCACACAAGGAGGTGGTTAGGGGTGCTCAGAGGAGGTGTACTGTCCATAGTTCACCTGATACAGGCGTGTCTTTCAGTGCCACTTGATGTATGTCTAGGGCCATCATGGAGGTGCAGGCACATTCCAATAGGTCATTCAAAGAAATGCTTAGGGTTGTAGATGTGGTACAGGCTGACGTGTGATTGCCTCCATTGTGTTGCCAATTCAATGGATCAGATGAATGACATGTTGGAACAGATGGTGTCTGTGACAGAATATCTGATGGCAAAGGGGGGGTGGCATCTACATGGGCATAGATCAGCCACATCATCTGATGTTAGAAGATGTGGTAGTGCCTGATCATGCTCCCATAGTGGCACTACTTCCACTGCTCTGTCAGTGGTTGAGGTGTTCACGTCCAGAAGTGGCTGGCCATGAGGTCATGGTCCTAGGCGTAATCCGCATCTATATCACATAGTCGAAGTTTAATAACTTCGAACACGGAATGTTCGAACCATCCTGTTCGAAGTTAAAAAACTTCAACTAAGGATAAAAAAAAAAAAAACAAAACAAAACAAAATAAACTGTTGTAAGCAGGGGGCAAGCCCTCCTGCACCCCCACACCCCCTGTTACTTAAATATGCCAACTCAAAGATCGCATCACATTGAACAAAACGGAAACCTCCCCTACAGAGATAACGTGTAAACTACTTCAAATTCGAACTTATGGTCTCAACCATATGAGGTTCAAACTTGTAGAAATTTGACTATATGATAGGAACCCAGCAAATCCAGCAGGCGTCAATTACATCTGGGTAGCAGCAGTGCATCTGACCGTGGGCGTGGACATGTCAGTGCAACTCCTGGCAGAGCCAATTCTTAGGGTCAGGTATAACGACAATGAACTGCCACCTCTACCATGTAAGGCTCACACACGTCTGACATACCAAGACACAGAGCTATCACAGAGCTTGGCTGTGTTTTTGCAGACACTCATACACCAATTGCACCTGGAGGGCACATGCAGACACATACAACAGTTACATGCTTCAGCCTTGAGGCTTAAAGCTCATTCTGTCTCAGTGGCCATTTGTTACTTTGTCAAAATGTCTGTCTGTTTCTCTTTCTTACTCACACACACTCAGTTACCTTTTGTGTCTGCCTAGCCCCCCCCCCCCCCACACACACACACACACACACAACACTCTGTGCAAGTGATGATAACTGTGGCATATCCTTGTTTTCTATGTTTTGGATCCAGGGATACATAAGCTTTGTGTCTGATGCTCAGGGTGCAGATCTGACTCAGTGCTTAGTATAACTGTGTTTGTGATGTTATTTTGTTAATTGTACTGCTTTCTTACAGGTTTTTGTAATTTGTACAAGCTTCCCACACTCCTACAGCAAAAAAAAGGTGGACCAAGCCGTAAACAAAAGTGGAACAAAGGCTGAACAATAGGGAGACTTTTTTTTTAATATTTTGGCCTTACAAAATTACAGATAGTTAATAGAATCAAACAATTTTTCCATCAGTATTTTTAAGAGTTTTCTATGAACCCTGAAACTGGAATGTGAGTCATTAATTTCCAACTTCTCTCTTTAATGATTTGCCAGTACAAAAGTATGAGGCCAGACTGAGGACATTTGTTGACCAGCACTACTTTTGAGAGATATGAATGTGTGACTCTGATTCCTGAAGCTTACTTGATAAAGGACACAGGTATTCACATAAGTCACTGTTGTCATATCTTGAAGTCCTTGCTGTAAAAATCAACCACCTTTTACTTACTTACATTACATAGTAACACCATTCAAGGCTATGTCATTCATTTGGATTATTACACATGTTTTGTTCTATTACAGGTTCAACACTTACCTTGTTAATCTGGCAGTTACTACAGTTTTAGTTCAGGGCTGACTCTGTTAGATGTTTGGAGTACACAGCCATTACATGGGTAGGTAAAGGTTGTGAGTGTTGCCTGGCATCAATGTTACTATATGTATGTGCATAGGATGAAGGTTTTAGCCCCTTAGGTGGTGAGTGAGTGCACTATGCATTGCCTCTTAGCCAATGCAAAGGCATATTGAGCATGTCTATGTCTGCCTACACCCACAGCAGCTGCTGGTTCCCCCTTTGACTCCTCACCTGTGTGTGGGTGTGGTGACATTGTCAGCAGTGGTGGGATGTGTGCCTCTTCCCCTTGTTGATCCTGCTGAAGCTGTTTTCTCAGGATGGTGTTGTGAAGCATGGCACAAGCAGTGAGATTTCAGTACATGTACATGGATTATACTGTGGGGCTTCCCCAGATGTATCTTGGTACTGGAACTGAAAACTTCAGAAGCTCAAACACATGCTGTATGATATTCCTGGTTTGAGTGTGTGCCTCATTATGGCATTTTTCAGTGTGTGTGTGTGTGTGTGTGTGTGTGTGTGTGTGTGTGTGTGTGTGTGTGTGTGTGTGTGTGTGTGTGTGTGTGTGTGTGTGTGTGTGTGTGTGCATTTCTGATATGCAATATCAGCCACAGTTTCTGTGCATAACCTTTATCTCCCAGTATGACCTTGTGGGATATCACCCATAGTGAACATCTGATACAGTTGTGCCATATATGAGCCGCGGTAACTGCCTGTGTTGCTAGCACACACATTCAAGTTGATCCCCTTACCGTTACACACAACTTGGCAGTTAATGGAGTGGAAGCTTTTTCTTTTTATGTAGACCGTTCCTTGATGCACTTGTGGTGCTTGGATTTTTAGCAATCTATGGCACCCAGTACTTCAGGGTAGTGTGCTACAGGGCAGAACTCTTGCATATTTGTGGACCTCACCTTAGGTGTGTGGGGAAAATATATGTGTTCACTGGCATGTAGTAGCACAGCATAGGTTCATAGGTTGGTACTAGGCTATTGGCCCTAAGGCCTACACAAGCCTAGCCATAACAATTCCCTGGATATTTCTTCCCACAATATTTACTTCTCTGGACCCCTGTCTAGCAGGGCAACTGACATGATCCCTGGGGTGAATTTCCTATCTCCCATCCAATCATCAAGGTTCCTTTTGAAGAGGTCCAAGGAGGTGCTCTGCTTGATATGTATGGGTAGTCTATTCCAGACTATGGGGAGTCTCTGGGTCAGAAAACTATCCCTCCAGCATGTTTTGTTCATTGTGATAACAAGGTTTATATCCCTGGAGCGTGTGGCTCTGAGGGATTGGGATTTCTTTAAGTGGAGCATGTCCAACAGCTCAGGGTTTGACATGGCCTTGTATGTTAAGCAGAGATTGCCTCTAAGTAGACAATATGCCACAGAATATAGCTGGAGTATTTTTAGACAGTCAGCATATGGCATCTGCTTTAGGCCTGTGATTCTTTTAGTGAGGTATTTCTGTGGCCTTTCCAGCTGTTGCAGATGTCTTGTGAGGTACATACCAAACGGGGCATTATACTCTATAATGGGTCTAATGAGGGATGAGTACAGTGGGACAATGACCACCTTTTTTCGGGATGAAAAGCCCTTAGTGATGAGGTGTGCAACATAGAAGGATTTCCTGACTGTTGTGGTGATGTGATTATCAAAAGTGAGACCACTGTCCACCTGTGTCCCTAAGTCTCTCATTACACTTTCAATGTTTAGTGTACTGCCATCTATGTGGTAATTCATGGGTACATGTTTTTTTCCAAAGGGGATAAATATACATTTCTTGGCATTAAGCTTGAGCCCATGGCTCTGGCACCAGGCATCTGTTTCTGTAAGGCCCTTTTGTAGAATATCCACATCATTTGGAGATTCAATAATGGCTCCCAGTTTGCAGTCATCTGTGAACTTTGTTAGCCAGAGTCCCTTAGTGTTGGTCTGTACTTCAGAGAAGTAGATGCCAAACAAGAGTGGTCCCAGGACTGAACCCTGAGGTACTCCACTTGTCACTTGTCTGGAGCTGGATTTGGAGTCGGCTACTTTTACAGTCTGGGTTCTGTCAGTAAGCCAGTTGGCAACCCATCGAGTGACATAGGGATTTATGCCCAGCTTAGTAAGTTTATCTATGATTCCAGAGTGGGGGTTGGTGTCGAAGGCCTTGGTGAGGTCTAGATAGGCTGTGTGGACCGCCTTACCCTTGTCTACAGCTCTGGTGACTGATTTGAAGAAGTCAATCAGGTTCAGGAGACAAGATTGGCCCGTCACAAACCCAAACTGGGTGGGGTCCTGTGTTTGAAGGTTGCCAATGTCTTTGTTTCTAAGTTCCATGATAATGCGTTCCATGCCCTTGCAGATCAGGCTCATCAGACTGATGGGACAGTAGTTCCCGGGATCCAAGGCGGATCCTCCCTTGTGGAGTGGGATACCTGTAGCTGTGCACGACTCAGTGGGCATGAAGCCTGAGATGAGGCTATGATTAAACATGACACTTAGGTGGAGGTGCCAGTTCATTTTGTAGTTCATGTAGTACACAGCCTGGGATGTCATCTGGTCCCATGGATGCTGTATTTTTAGCTTTGGAGAGTGCGGTTTCTACCTGTGTGGCCATGATTACCAGAATTTGGCAATCTTTTGGTATTGAGATGGGCCCTTTAGGAGGTGAGAGGGGGGTGAAGTTGGCACTAAATCAATCTGCCAGGATATTGGCAATATCCTTGGGATCAGTATATTTAATGCTATTCTGTTGAAGCTCAGAGCAGATCTGAGCATTGCCATTTAGATTCTTGACATAACTATAGAATGCCTTGTGGTTGTCTTTGGAATCTTTGGCAATTTTATTTTCGTAACTAGCTTTTGAGGATTTTATGAGAGATCTCAGCTTCTTACTGAGGCTGGTGAGGGAGTTCTTTGCATCCTGGGATTTTCCTCTTTTCTGTAACAGTTTCTTCCTTCTGTTGTATAGTTTGCTTATAACAGGGGGCCACCAGATTGGCTTCCTTTTTTTGGAGGAGAGCATCTTGGTTCTATTTGAGATGGCATGATTCACGTACGAGTGGATGTGCTCGTACAGTGCCTTAGTGTAGGATTCTGCAGTCGAACTTTTAGATCCCGTCTGCATGGGTGTCATGAAGTTTGTCACTTCTGACTTCAGTAGCATGAAGTTGGCTTTGGAGAAGTTTTTTAAGGAAGTTTCCTTACTGGGGGGTGGAGTGGAATGTTGATGTCAAGGGTGATTTGCTTATGGTCAGACCTGACCAATGAGGGGATGACCACTGGTGTGGAGCATCTATCTTCCATGTTGGTAATGACCAGGTCTAGGATATTGGAGCCCCTGGTGGGACAATGGATTAGTTGATCCAGGGCATTGGAATTTATGAATTCCAAGAACCATTGGGAAAAGGAGTTGGTACCCTAGTATTTTTCCCAGTTAATGACAGGGTAGTTGAAATCACTCAGTATTAGGGTGTTTGGTTGTATCTTAATATTTTCCAGTATGTTTAGAAAGGTGTAGTGAGAATCTTGGGGCATGGTGGGGGATCTGTAGCAAGCTACAATTTGGATTGCAGTCTTACCTAGTATTAGTTGCACCTGGAAAATTTCAGATGCATTGTGTTGGGCAACTAGCCTGGAGGTGTGAATATCCTTGGTGAATATGGACACTCTTCCACCTTTAGTGTTTCGGTCTTGGTTTTGTGGCCGAAAAGTGTGGTAAGAGTTGTAGGAATTGCTGGAGTAGCCTCGATGCTGATGCCTGTGACACCCCCAGCATGTCCCCTGTTGGTCTCTGAAAGATTCCTGTAGCTAAAATTTTAAGTACTACACATGCCTGTCTCCACTAGTATTGGTTACCATCTATTTGCCCTTGGTCTGAGTTGAGGACGACATAGGTTGCAGAGTTCACGTCACATATCTCTACCCACCCAGTAGCACTCTATAATTTCTACCTTGTGTAGGTTGTGATAAGTTAAATGGGATCTGAAGACTCTTCTCCTTCTTGGCCTTGGTCTATTAGCAGTAGCAGCAGCATAGATTTCAGCCTGTTGCACATACACATGAATTAAAGCAACAGCCACCCCTAACATTGTTTCTGTGTAGACCCCTTTCTGTGTCTGTATTCAAATAGGTTTTGGAATTCTCAGGGAAAACCAGCACTGAGTCTACACAGTGGCTTTACAGCTTGTTGATAAGATCCTCCATCTTAAATTGGTTGATTTGCATACAGTTCAGCTGCTTATGTTGTAATTAGCATGCCACAGTGTTTTCCATGATTGTGTGGCTCTAGACACTGTGTAGAGCTACTTACTGAATACAAAACAGTGCAGTCATGTAGGCTTTATTGACTCTGCATTATTATGTTAAAACCATGTTCCTAGATATTTCCCTATTATGGGGACCGTTTTGTTCACTTGTTAACCCCACCTCAAACAAAGAGGGATAGATATCCTGCAGTATTTTTAATTTTATCTCATCAATTAAATTGTTTAGCATCAGTTTTGGATAATTCCATTCCAAAAATAACTTCAATATTTGTATTTCCCCTAAAATAATAAAATCATCAGATATCATTCTAGTAAGACAAATTAATTGTCCTTTAACAATATTTATTTATTTAGTTAGTTATTTTTGCTGAAATGGTATTCACTTTGAAAATGGGCATAAAGACTGGAGAGGGGTACATAAAATAATGGTACAAAGGAAATACCATTTTTCAAAAAGCTTATAATATCTGTCCATAATATACAATGAACTATAGTTAAAAATATGGTACTTTTCCGTTAGCAGGGCAACACTTCTAATATGTCCACACAATGATCGCACAGCTGTTAGGCATAAAGCTGTATATGTAAATGGATGCCGTCTATGAACTCTGGGGGGAAATGCCTTTCGCTGAAGTGTCACTCCTGAAGTATGTCAAATCTGAAATTGAGACATCATGCTGTATTACAGCAAGATGACAACTTTATGCAGAACACTGTCACTTTAAAGTATCAGTTCATAGGTTCATAGGTAGGTACTAGGCTATTGGCCCTAGGGCCTATATAAGCCTAGCCAAAAATGTACCCTGACTTTCGCCACCCAAGAAAATTATTTTCCTGTGCCCTTGACGAGCAGAGCCACAGAAGTGATCCCTGGGGTGAATTTCCTATTTCACATCCAATCATCAAGACTTTTCTTGAAGAGTGCTAATGAGGAGCTCTGTTTGACATAGATAAGTAGTCTGTTCCAGAGTATGGGAAGTCTTTGGGACAGGAATCTACCCCTTCATCATGTTCTGCTTATTGTGGTGACAAGGTTTAGGTCCCTAGAGCGTGTAGCTCGGAGGGATTGGGATTTCTTTAAGTGGAGCATGTCCAACAGCTTTGGGTTTGACATAGCTTTGTATGTTAGGCAGAGATCGCCTCTGAGTAGGTGATATGCGACAGAGTAAAGCTGGAGTTTTTTGAGACAGTTTGCATAGGGCATCTGTTTGAGGCCAGTAATCCTCTTTGTGAGGTATTTCTGTGGCCTTTCCAGTTGTTGTAGATGTCTTGTGAGGTACATACCAAAAGGGGTGTTGTACTCTATAATGGGTCTAATGAGTGATGAGTAGAGGGGAACAATGACCTCTTTTTTTCTGGATGAGAAACCTTTTGTGATGAGGTGAGCCACATAGAAGGATTTCCTGACCACTGTGGTGATGTGATTATCAAAGGAGAGACTACTGTCCACCTGTGTCCCAAGGTCTCTTATCACATTTTTGGCATTAAGTAGACTGCCAGCTATGTTGTAGGTCATGGGTACAGAGTTTTAACCAAAGAGAATGACAATACACTTTTTGGCATTGCGCTTCAGGCCATGGCTTTGACACCAGGCATCTGCCTCAGTGAGGCCCTTTTGTAGTATGTCCACATCGTTAGGGGTTTCGATTATGGCTCCTAGTTTGCAGTCATCTGCAAACTTTGTTAGCCAAAGACCTTCTGTGTTAGCCTGTACTTCAGAGAAGTAGATACCAAACAGGAGAGGACCCAGGTCTGAACCCGGTGGTACTCCCCTTGTCACTGGTCTGAAGTCGGATTTGGAGTCTGCTACTTTCACAGTGTGGGTTCTGTCCATGAGCCAGTTGGCAACCCATCTTGTGACATAGGGATTTATATATAGTTTAGTATCTATAATTCCAGAGTGGGGGATGGTGTCAAAAGCCTTGGTAAGATCTAGATAAGTTGTGTGAACCACCTTACCCTCATCTATGGCTTTGGTGACTGCTTCAAAGAAGTTAATAGGGTTTAGGAGACATGATCTGCCTTTTACAAATCAAACTGGGTAGGGTCCAGAGTTTGGAGATTACCAATGTCTTTGTTTATGAGTTCCATGATGATACATTCCATGGCCTTGCAGACCAGGCTCATCAGGTTAATGGGGCAGTAGTTCCCAGGGTCCATCGTGGCTGCCCCTTTGTGGAGTGGGGTAACCATCGCAGTGCGCCATTCAGTGGGCACAAAGCCTGAGGTGAGGCTATGATTGAACATGGTACTTAGGTAGGGTGCCAATTCATTCTGTAGTTCATGTAGAATGCAGCCTGGGATATTGTCAGGTCCCATGGATGCTGTGTTCCTGGCTTTGGAGAGTGTGTTTTTTATCTGTGCAGCCATGATTAGAGGAACTCTGCATTCTTCCGGTATAGAGATGGACCCTCTAGGGGGTGAGAGGGAGATACAGTTAGCACTGAACCTATCTGCCAGAATGTTCGCAATATCAGTTGGTTCTGTATATTTAGTGCCATTGTGCTGTAACTCAGAGCAGATCTGAGTGTTGCCATTGAGATTCTTGACATAGCTGTATGCAGAACACTGGCACTTTAAAGTATGAGTTGGGCAACACTTCATTTCAGCAAACAGTTGGTCATTTTGTAAAAGTACTATGTGCTGCATAACTGTCAACCTTCCATCTTCATTACCTTTTCTAATGTGGAACAAATGCCAAAAGTGTCAAGCGCTTACTGACAGCTTATTAGCAACTTCAGCCAGCTTAAAGAATGGTTAAATGCCTTGCTTTGTGTTTATAAACAGTTATTTAAACAAAACGATTCAGAATTATGTAGCATAAATACCACTTGAAAATGTAGAAATGAATGTTTTGCATCCACTGTAGTGTGGAACTATGAACAACGTACACTATTTAAAACTCCTAGTGGAGTACACTTCACAAGTTATTCTCTGAAGTTTAAAGTGTAGGCCTAATGCCAAATCAATAATGAGAGACACACTGTAGACAAGCCATGAATTCTTGTACATAATCTTTCCCATCAGTTAACGTCATGAAACAGTCAGAAAAGGGTGTGTGTGTGTGTGTTAATGCATCAAATGTGGACACTAAACATGATTTGCACACAATATAAACAAGTTAAGTTATATGTGAAATGACCATAAAGGTAATGTATTGAAGAGCAAATAACCTGCTTTCAGGTTTCACCTGTTCATCAAATAATGAGCACGTTACAAGTGCTGCCCCGATAATGGAAAAGTGCCAAAAATATTAAACCCAATTTAGTATACATAATTTGATTATTAGTGTTGATACTGATGCATAATATATTGTCCAAACATATATACAAGGAGTTCTCTCTCCTTCCCCTCAAGTTCACACTGCCTCCCCCCTCTTATGAACTGTTATCAACTGAGGGTGGCTCTAATACTGATTTTCATAAGGGTATTGAATATAGGATGAATTAAATGCCTGTTCCTCCTTACTCATGTTGCAGTGTTTTTTCTCCAATCTCTCGGATTGTCGAAGGGCAGGAAAATCTAAAGGAGCAGTCAGATTATGTTGAGCTTCAGCCTGAAGAAATGTATGAACCATCTTCAACCCAGATTATTTAAACATTTTTAGTAATGGATATGCTTTTCTTTCGCCATATTTTTTAATATGCCTAATTCCTTTGTTTTCATTTTTCACCTCATTTAGATAAGTGCCTACTGTTCAATAAATCTATGCTTAATCTCTCAATTTGTGTTTGAACAATACATCTTTCGTAATACTGCTGTCAAAATAGATGATTTCTTTCTCAAGTTTATTCATAATAGCATCACTGTTTCTCATTAAAATATCCATCAATTCACAACACTACATCAATCAAATAGTTTGTATAAGCTCGCTAAAAATAGGCTATCTTCCTCTAACCATTGGGGTATTTCATAATCACAGTCTCTTAGGGGCACACTTCATTTTAACACATTCAGCTAAGCACAGGTTATCCAGCTGCAAGCCATGAAACCTTTGTAACTTCTTCTCAAGAGTTTTTTACTGCATATAAATACTAATACCACTTAGCTGAACTTCTGTCCCAGAATCAAATGAAATAGGTAAATGAAGCCACAGATTCACTGTAAGTAAGTCATTCTTGTCTGCTAGTGGTTGATTCGGAATGGGCATATCTTGACCAGGTGGGATAATATCATCCTGATTGAGCTGAGCTGAAATGTTTGTAGGTGCTGCTGCTGTATGTAAAGGAATTCCATCACCATTCTTAATAGTGTCAATCCATGTATTAATTCATTGCACGTTTAACATAAGGTCATTTAATTCCTCAAACAAGTCTGAAGAATTTAAAGTCTGTTATATCATTCAGCAGGGCCCATACCGCAGAAGCCTAAAAACGTACCCACAACCTCACAACTAAGCCATAGTCAGACTTGTAAATGTGAGGCAGCAGAAGTCTGGAAGGGTGAGATACAGACAGCAGTGCAAAACTACATTGCTAGATGTACATGCAAGATAGCAGAAATCTGACGTGATACTCATAGCCTAACATCTATGCAAAAGTAAACATGCAGGATAGCAGAATCCAGAAAAAGTATTCAAAATCTAACCAGTAAGCCACATTCCCACTTAGAAGTACAATTTAATGGAAGCATAGAAAGGTGAGATGCAGACAAAAGCACAAAGCTATACCACTGCATGTTTGGGCAGAATAACAGAAGCCAGGAAAGTGCCAACACCCTCACAGCTAAGACACAAAATAGCAGAACCCTGACATCTGAATGGATATGTGTTACTACACAATATTCAACAATGCTATGCCATATAACCACAATACAGCCCTAAACAGTAGCCCACATAGCACATCATCATATATACTGGAGGATACAGCCTTTACTAGGAACATTGCACTTAATAACAGCAAAAACACTGTTTAAAGTTAAGTTTAAAAAGCAGTAGCAATACTAAACATTTACTACACCATTTGGGAATTTCCTGCCTATCTTTTTTCCTACAGCCGCAGATCTTCATGGTGGCAGGACCTCAGGTCCTCATGTCTGTGCCTGCACTGATATTGCATACCAGTCATAAGGATGCCAGTAACCGTAGACAGTAGCTTAGACAGGTCAAACCACTCATCCACCTTCCTAAATGAACCTGCACAAGATCTTAGCAGTCACTCCTTGAACTGGCTGTATAGGTGAAACTGCATGATTTCACTCTTCTTGGCAAACTAGGCAGGAACCCTGGCTCCCTATTAAGATGATTGGACTCAAAATGCCTATTGTTGACATGACAGAAAAAAATTTGAAAATGCAGGAGAAGATTAGATGTAAAACATTGGTCTTCTCCTTTAAATGTCTTTCTTTATTTGTAGGAGCTCAATAAGGTAAGCCCTCCATCCCCAAGCTTATATATATATATACTAACTCTGAGAACACCATACATATGAAAAAAGAGAATATTATGAGAAATGGCTGTCTTGGACTTAGTATATGTAAGTCTGTTTTTTTTTTTATCATTCAGTCCACATGTTTCATAACTCACTGTAACAGGTTCCAACATTTCAAATGGTTAACAGGTACTATCCATGAACACTGGCACTGCCAGCCATTGTCATGAACATCCTGTGAAAATGATTGCGCTTTGATGTGGAAGAAGCTGCCAGCTTTGATTCATGCAAGAAATGTGAGGTCAGAACTACAAATAATTCAGTGAAGAACCAAATTGAAGTGTGATGCAGATGGATGCACAGACATGAACCCTTGGGCAGGGAATAAAGGCACTCAGTTGTGGTGCCTGTTTATGTCATCCATGCACTTCACTGAAATATAGTGAATCTCTGACATACAGGGAATCTACCCTCATTTGAGTACATACTGTACAACCTGCTGTATATTTGCAGCTTTAGTCACATGCCACATTTTTAAACACCAAACCAAACAACACATGCCATGATGTTAAACACCAAACCAAACAACGCATGCCACAATTTTAAACACCAAGCCAAACAACACATGCCATGATGTTAAACACCAAACCAAACAACACATGCCACAATTTTAATCACCAAAGCAAACAACACATGCCACAATGTTAAACACCAAACCAAACACATGCCACAATTTTAAACACCAAACCAAACAACACATGCCACAACGTTAAACACCAAACCAAACAACACATGCCACAACGTTAAACACCAGACCACACAGTGAGCAAGGAGCAGCACCAGTACCATGAAGACAGCAGTTTGAATCAACTTTCTGTCAGCAGAGGAGCAGCTTTTAAAGAAGACACAGCCCTGTTGAGGTAGACAATGCTCTGCAACACTGTCATATTTTTTAACTTTGCTGTACATGCAAGCCCATGTACTAGAAGAGATTAAAGGTTTCATATACAAATATGTGCTATGGATACCTGCATATGGTATCTACGTTTATAGCACACACATAATATATGAAGCTATATTTCTACAAAGTAGCCGTGGGAAGAAAATCCCACTATATCAGGACTGGCTGTCCCTATACTACATGTATGGCCTGAAAAGAGATATTTGAATGCATATGTTTTGTGGAAACCAGTAGTGGGCTTCTCCATGTATCACATCAACATCATATCCCAGTAGTCCATTGTTACCTTTTACTGATTAAGTGTCACCTACACATGCTGCCTGTGAAGCCCACCCTTCACCTGTATATCCCTATAGGGCTCTGTCTTGCAGCCACTCTCTGTGTATATACATGTACATGTCTGAACCTATCACCGTTCTGGGATATCATTGTACTATCCATCTGTCCATAGCCTAATACATCTGTGGCACCTACTGCATTCATGTCCCAGTCCAAACCTATGTTTTGCTTATTTCTATAGCAACCCACTGTATATATTTGGTAGCTTGCCATCTACAGAAGTCACAAGCACAGCTATGTCTCTACTTTTCATAGGCAACATCTAATGCATGCAAAAGAAGGTGGATGGCAGAAGTAAAGGTGAGGATGATGTCCTGCTATAGTCACTCTGGACCCTGGAAAGCACCACTGGAGAAGAGGGGGTGCTCATTAACCTCTACAGAACTACATGCTGGAAATGATCATCCACTGCATCAATGTTTTTGGAGGGTGGAATAACATGACATACAAATGTCACAGGATTGTTACAGAAATGATACAGTGTGCCTGTAAGAAGGCAAGTGATATAGTTGCAGGGAGTTTAGCCACTGAAGGGGGTCACCTCCCACTACAAGCTTTACCAGTGATGAGGAGTTTCTAGTGTTCCTGTATGGAGATGATGAAGGCAAAGGTTTTATACCTGGAGGAGTGAACACAGGTTTTGCAAGTGGCTAGCATTTAAATATATCACTGGGAGATGCACTGGCTGGGCCAGGATAACAGGCTGATGTCAGCATCTATACAGGATCTAATGACAAAATTGAAACACAGATGGCGTTATACTGAGATGAAACACATACTCCATCTGTCTGTTTCCCCATGGGTGATCCTGCAGCATTTGTTATGAGTGGGGGTACAGCTATACTTTCACTTAAGATACAGGCCGTACAACATGAGCACTTCCCACTTGGGTCAAAAGAGATCCCCCAAGACTGTCAGCACCAGAACTGCTTCCCCCTGTGACTGCAGTAAAGGGATGAACTGCATCTAATGCAGATGTACCCCCCCTACTGCAGCCTAGTATTAGTTCCCTCTGGTACCAGATCTCAGAGCCAGTCATTGATATACAGGCAACACTACAGCTCAATCAGCAGATGTGCAGGGCTATCACTTGGACATATTCTACTAATAGCACTGTTATTTCCTATACTAGCATGGAGATGACTGTTGCAGTGCATGGCCTTTATTGTGCCACATATATTGCAGTGTACTTTGTGCATTCTGCATCTATAAAATGCTAATACTTTCGGAAGTGCTCACTTGAATCTTATCACTCACTGGTCTGCATGCCATCATTTGCCTGTAATTTTATTTTCATTTGCTTACATCTATTCCTGTGTTACTTTCTTCACTGATCAGTAATGTTAGCCGCCCCTCTGAATTCTAAAATGCATGCCTGCATGCGGCCACTTCTTATCTGGTGTCAGGTTGATTGATATGTGAGCTGATCAGGAATGCCATCTTAAATGTCATTTCAGATGAATTTGTGTGGCTTCAGAGTTGTATGTGTAGAGGCAGACATTCCCAATCATTTGAAGACATTCTTAAATAATTATCTTTGTAGAGACCAAAATGGGCAGTACAGTGGTGCAGTGATTAGTGCTGTTACCTCACAGCAAGCGGGTCTCCAGTTCGATTCTCAGCTGGAGTGCCTTCTGTGTAGAATCGGCATGTCCTTCTTGCATTCACATGGGTTTCCTCTCACATTCCAAAGACATATATCAGGAGCATTTCTCCCTGGGCCTCTGCTGAAAATAGGCTCTGTCGCAGTCAGACTTTCCTGGTAAACAAATGTTAATTAAATTTCATTCACTGAAGTTTCTGCTCAAAGAAAAAGCAACAGGCCAGACTGCCACTGCCTGCATACAAGTACTGTATTCTCCTGAAAACTAAGTCCAAAGAGGTCTGGTTAGATTTACACTTCCTCTTCTGGTTCAATTATAGTTGCATCAGTCAGGGTTAGAGACAGAGCCTTACTGTTAAAAAATAAAGTTAAGGCAGCACTTGGAGTGAGGCCAGGATTAAAGATAGGCTTAAGTTTGGAATTAGCCTTAGAATTTTAGATATTTTCAGGTTTAAGGTTATCTTAAGGTTTACTTCCTTGGTTACAGTTTGGGATTTACTGTGATTAATCACATCTTGTTTAATATACACTGAAACATCTAATAAATTGTGTTGTCATAGCAACAAATATAGACAATAAAAATAATTTCAAGACATCCTTAAGTAGTTATCTTTGTAGAGAGAAAACCCTTCAACATGGGAAGTTCTGCCTCTACAGATCCAAACACTGAAGCCACAGAAATTCAGAGAAAAGGTATCAAACAAAAATAAAACTGACATTATCATTCTTCCAGTCCTGAACTTTATGACTTCTGTAACATAGTCATCCCTATTAATCTATTGCTTACCGATCTCTGGAATAATCTCGTTACATAAAAACACTTCTGTCTCTCATTTCACTTCTTTTAAGGCAGTCCTTGACAATTAGATGGGTGCTCATAAATGTATCATCCTGGGCCTAACTTGATTGCCCTCCTGGATGTAAGCCATGACCTATAAAGGTGAATGTTTGTAAGGAGTTTATGGCCCACAGACAGATTCTGCCTTGGAAACTTTATGAATCTGCAAATCATGAAATGTCAAACACACTTTTGCAATCCTCCTATGAAAGTATTTTGTGGCCATCACAAGGTAAATGATCACTCAGGGTGCTCTCCAGTCCGAGCTGCGCTTATCAGTGAGGACTTGTTCTAGACATAGAGTTACAGGATGCTTTAGCCTTGCATTAAACTTTGGGATTGTTTCCTTTGTTCACATGCATGTATCTATATCTATTTCCATGAATATTTTTATTTCTCTTTACTGGTGGTTAGGTGAAAAGAGCCTTAAGTTCAGCTGAGGTCCAGGGATTAGAATGTATATAATATAAAGGCACCATATTAGAAGGATTGTGCAAGGTAAAAATCCACACCTACACTTTCATCCTATATTCATTCTGGTGGTATAAAGCCTATACTAAGTGTACACAATATGTAATTCTTATCACATTTTTGTGCTTTCCAGTCACTCAGAAAGATTACACTAAGTATACATGTAGTATACACTTTGTGGTAACCTTTATGAATCCCTGTCAATATTTAAAACTGCAATAATATCACTAAAACAAAAATTAGGAGGAAGAAGGTGTGAGTTATGTCTGTGTTGTCTGTTCACTCAGAACTGGGTACACTTAGCCTTTGCACATTACAGTACTCTTCTAAACTAGAAACTTATATTTGGAACTGAATAATCAATCTCCCTGTACTCAGACTCCAATAAATTACTGGGCAGCATCGAGGACTAGTAGCCAGGGTCTTGGTGCATTGTATCACTCAGCCAAGATACGCACTTGTCAGTACAGTCACCTTTCACTTCATTTGGAGCAATGTGCATGTGTGTGTGTGTGTGTGTGTGTGTGTGTGTGTGTGTGTGTGTGTGTGTGTGTGTGTGTGTGTGTGTGTGTGTGAGGTGCAAGGAGGTTTGGAAGCTGCAGTCTTGTTCCTTCTGTTAACTTTCGACATACGCATTGAGTTTCACCATCATCACTGCTCTGCTCATAAAACTCTATTCAAGTCAGTTGCTATCAGATACTTTCTTTGTTCTCTTCCAAATCACACTTTTGCAGAATGAAGACAATGACACACTTTATTTCAGCACATTTTCTCTCAAATGAACAACCCTATTTTATTTTACTATCAGCACAGGTGTTCTATTAGCTTTCTCCTCCTCATGCACAGATGAAAACAAATGTGTCTTCTCATAAGGCTTCTGATGTGCAATTTTGCTATTTGGCATGGCATCAAACTGCTGCTGTCATTGTGACCCTATTATATTTCTTCCATATTTGATATGTTCCCTTTTAAATATCTTCTATTCCACTCTATTAACCTTTATCACTTTGAATGACTTAAAAACCAATGGGATTATTTGCACTTGTAGTGTGCCTCCTTTTTTCTTATTTGCTGTAACTCACATTATGCTTCCTGATCCACTTCTGGAGTTTGCTGTAGCTACTTTGCTCAGGGCAGAAATAAACTATACCCATATTTATTTCTGGATATAATTACATCTGATGAAGTCTCTTTAAATGTTTAAACCGAGATGAAAGCTCTTATCTGTCTTTTTTAACAATAAAGTTCTTGTTTGCCCTAAAGAGAAGTTAACGTGTTTTGCCTGGCTTCTACTTGGTGTTTTTGGATTTACTGATTCTACTCTATGCTTTTTGCCATTTATCATTTTAATACTGAATCTAATTGGGGCAAGCGTTGACTATCAGTTATTTGAAATCAACATTCTATTATATAATTTGTTTTATTTGTATAATTGCAATATCTCAAGGAATTTTTGAGGTGCAGTGCTGAATGTTTTCCTATCCCTGGGATTCAATAAAGCATTTTTTCTATGCCAGAATAGCGCAGCAGCTTCTGCATGGAATATGGCCGCAAAGTGATTCAGTAAACAAGGTCTGGGCATGCATGAGCCTGCCAGCACTATTCTGGCACAGACACCACTGAATAATGCTAATTACCTCATTTGGTGGAGAAAACCATGCAAATGACATGAATTAGCAATTCAATAAGCAGGCAGGCATCTGTGCCAGAACAGTGTCCAATGCAGAAATATATTTGGTTACTGACCTTGTACATTTCTGCAAAAATCAAAATAAGGGCATAACAGCTCCAAGTAAAACATGTATTATGATCATTAGGCATGCCAATGGCCAAAAATACTGCCATTGGCATAGAAAAGAGCTGCAAAATTATAAAAAAAAAATCAAAGTTTTTTTGGGAGGCCAATTTCAGCCATTTAAGCATAGGGCAGCGGTGCACAAATGAGATTGTGCAGAAAATTTAAAAAAAATGTAAAAAGACAATTTTAAGTGAAATCTGCATTTTGCCATTATACTGGATATCAGGCAGAATCAAAACAATAACAGGTAACCCTGGTTCCTAAGGAGAAAGGCTTTGGTATAGTGGTGTAACAAGGGACTAAGGCAGTGGGGTATGCAAATGAGCAAAATTTACTGAATAGCAAAATGGGAGGCCATTGTCTTGATGCACCTAACCATGTAGGAGCTATAAGGCAGTGGTGTAAGCAGAAGCAGCTGACATGAAAAGGGGTGTGTCATGCTTGTTGTAAGCACATTGGAGCTCCACGGCTTCCATTTGAGCTTAGCAGCTAACAAAGGGGGTGTGTCTAAGGCTGTATTTACTTATTCCATGAAATGGGGAGCATGTTCTCATCTAGGGGAGGGCCATTTCTGCTTAAAAGTGGTTACTTTAACTCAATAGGTTTGCTCAGCATGCAGCGGCTCTTAAAAAAAAAAATAACCCAGAAATAGCAGAAATGTTTACATTTGGGCAGCGGGTTTGCGCAATGCGCTTTGGGGCTTTAAAGGGATGGAAATGGGAAGGGAAAAAAATGAGAAAAAGCAGAATAAAAGCAATCAAGTACAAATAATATAGATGGCAGCTGGAATGTATCATTGTCAGCCAATCATACAGGCAGCATCTGCAGCACAACAGTATAAACTATGCAAACACCTTTCAGTCTGTTTTTTCCCACAAACTCTGCACCATTGGTGTACACACTTGGGAGAATTTTAACTGACAAAATGTTAGGGGCTGCTGTCACTTTGACACATCAGTATGTGCTAGAGGGCTGAGGGTGGTGAGGAGGATAATGATGACAACTGCCCCAGACTGTGGAGGAGGAGAAGAGTGTTCAGACCCATGGTAACCTACCAGGGGCTACATGATCTGGAGATACTACAATACTACAGGGTTGACAGGGACCTACTTCAGCAACTCATCAAGCTGTGCCAGCCTCACCTCAGACCCAGAGCCAACAGAGGGGAACCCATCCCAGTGGATACCATGGTATGTGTAGCCTTAAGAATACTAGCAACAGGTACTTTCCAAAGACCTACTGGGGACATCATGGGGGTCTCACAGGCATCTGCATCCAGGGTACTTCACCAGTTCCTGTATGCCATGCTACCACATGCCGGTGAGCAGATTTACTTTCCCAGATACCATGAGGATAGGACCAGCATTATGCACCTCTTCCATCATGTAGCAGACTACCCGGAGATACTGGCTGCCATAGACTGCACACAGCCACATCAAAGCATCACCCGGTGAACAGGGTAGGGTCTACGTAAACCACAAGGGCTTTCACTCTGTCAACTGCCAGGTTGTGTGCAATGCCCAGGCCATTATCATTAATGTATGTGCTAGTAGCCCTGGAAGCTATCATGACTCTCACATCTGGCATTCCTCCCAGCTGTACCAGGGATTTGCCGGGGGGACATCCCATATGGCCATCTGGTGGGGGATGCTGGCTATGCACTGGAGCCGTGTATGATGACACCCATGAGAAATGTACACACACCCATTCAAGAATGCCATAATGAGGCACAGGCACAAACCAGGATCATTATAGAGCATGTGTTTGGGATGTTCAAGTCACGGTTCTGCTACTTTGACATATCTGGTGGAGCCCTGCAGTACTCTCCAGCAACATGTGCACATACGTTCATAGTATGTGCCATGCTACACAATAGGATCCTGCGGAAACAGCTGCGGCAGGAACATGATGGGGGAAGGGACACACAACCCCCCACCATTGCCAAGGTCCACACAGGCACAGACATACCTCCCAACCTCTTAGAGCAAAAAATCTGGACAAAGCCTAAAATGACTCGGGGGGGAGGCAAATAGGGATAAATTTTAAATATTCCTTTTACAAACTTAGAAAGTTGATAGAATAATAGGTTTTGCATCTGCATTAATTTTCTGAAGGATGTGGAATCTTAAACTCAAATGTATGTCATCATGTAATGACTGCAATTGTCAGCTATTTGCCAGAAAGGAAGAAATGTTAGGAGGAACATACCAAAAATATGAGGCAGAAATATGGACATTCTGCAAATATCTGCACAGTTGAAAGGTATGGGCACAGAGGAACTCGGAGGAGGAACCACCTGAGCCAGCTCCTTTAGGCAGACCGAGGCATGCCCAGTATGCCCTGGCCTTGGAAAAGAGGCAACGCATAGCACACACACACACTGACACTGTAGGGACCCAGGGACTGACACCTCTCTCTCCGACTTCACACAGAGTAAAATGGATGCCACACACATCACACTACCTGTACCTTACCATGTATAGGCAGTCTACTGCATGCATCAGACATGGGCAGCCCTCAAGCACCATCCTCACAACTGCTGCACGCACAATGTAAGTCAGTCTTCTTAACAGTAAATGAACGGAGTAGTATGTTCTGATAGCATATCTATGGTATTGCTGCATGCATGCAGGGGAATGGGGTTGCCTACTGGGACAGCAGCCGACAACTGACAGCTATGTGGGACACCAGGAAATATTTGCCCAATACTGGCTCCCCCACACTATGCAGTAGTACTCAAGGTGATAAATCCCAATTCAGCATATGTGGGGGGCCAACTGACTGGGAAGTCATAGGTCACAAGCATGGGTGTCAGTGTGGGGGGCCCCATACTCACCCCTCAGCCTCACCCAGCAGCTCAGCCATAGAAAACCATAAAGAAATGTCTGGCAAAGGCCAATAAATGGTGACAATGATGAAATAAAATATCCCCCGAGAGACTTACACAATGATATCACAGCAGGTCTTACAGTTGCAGTAAGGCTCTAAAGGGTAAGAAGTCTGAAACTCAAATGTATGCCATTACAATCTGACCTGTGTTCTTTAGTGATATGCCTTTAGTCTCCAAGACAGGGCGCAATACTATGTAAAATGGAACCAAAATGTAAAGCAAATATCAGCACAGTCTGTGCAAATGTGCACAGCTGACAGGTGTGCCCCCCCCCCCCATATTCCCATAGAAATGCATTAACATGTATGTTTGTAGGGAAACAGCAGCAGAGCTCACATTGCCAGGGCTGTCCCAATCAACATGATAACTTGGTGCATGTCCACAATATGCAGGGGTCTATGAGCTATGCATATGTGTGGTCAATACTGTCAGGATGTGGCCAGCACTTACTCCCAGCTGTTGTGTCCTAGTGGCCTATGTACAGTACTGCGGTTGACAGGGCCATGTTCCAAGAACTGCAATGCCAACTCTTCTATATGTCAGCTACACCTATGGTAGGAGTTGTACAAACTGTCCAGATGTCAATATCTGTTAATGCAGGAAAGCCGGACAGGTCATGGACAGGGGGCCACACATATGGACAGTACACAGCTTGGAGTAACCTACACAGTGCCTACCCTACCTCTCAACTGTACAGACCTATTGCAGAATGTCCAGAGGTTTTCATCATATTTGTGGTCTATAGATAATGAAATAACAGTTGCCTGGCAATTCACTGGCAAATCACATAAGACTAAGGAGAGAAAATAATGACAGATTATAGTGTCAGACTTCATACCCTATAGAAACATGCATGCTAATGCAAAACCTGTTATTGAATCACCTTTCTAGGTTTGTAAGGCCAATACTTAAAAATGGTCCCTATATTTAGGCCTCTGTCCCCAATTACTTATGGCTTTGTCCAGATGTCTGGCTCTCAGAAGTTGAGAGGTATGGTGCCTAGTAGGATAGCAGGTACCTGAAGGTCAGTGTACTGTCAGTTTATAAAAGGCTGACACCTTTCTGTGTCAGCACTGACAACATGTCACTGGCCAACAGCCATACCCCTGGAATGACACAGAGTGTCACAGAAGGAGCACAAGTATGCATTGTATATCTGTTCTGCTTGTCCTAACATTGCATTTACCTGCCAACTATTTGCAAAAGAAGAAAGGGTCATGTCAAAACAGCAATGGCAGACAGTGGGGAAGCAGATATCATACCCATAAGAGCAAACAAACAATTACCAAACCAGTATCCCAGTTGTCTCTGTTTGGCAGAACATTATTAACACCCTGTCTTCATGTGTGAGCCTTTGTCTGACTGTCATATTTGGGCCTGTCACAATGTCACTCTGAGATGGTATGACAGCTAGGCCCGCATGTAGCCTCATAATAACATACAGCAACACAAACCATTGAAGGACCACAGCAAATGGAGTGGTGCAATGATGGGCAACCTTCTAAATAAGTACACTCAGAGGTGTGAAGTCCACAACCTTGTGTGTGATGTAATGGCAAGTTCCCCACTCACATCAGAATTACAAATAAATAACAGCAGCCACTGTGGCCAAAGCCTGTGACTGGACTACAGAAGGACAAACAGACACACATAATGGGAAGGGGAACTACTGGCCAGACAAATGGAGAATGTGCACACCAGAACAAATTGTGCAGTAACATAGGTGCCATGCAATGTATGGAGTCAGTAAACATCACCTGCAAATAAACCCACGTAAGTGGAGGTCTGCAACAAAACATAAACCCAAACAATGGACACCTCAGAGACAAAAGCACATGAGACCTCCACAAACCTACACACCACAGACCATACAGACTCTACACACCAGGGTCCTGCAAACAATAAGGCCTTACCCCAAACCCCTACCCTACACAGATAGCTAACAGCACTGTCCCTCTACCCCATTCCATACAGACTCTGCTGAGGTGACCCTTGTCTTGCATACAAAGCAATCCAGACCCTGCCTTGATGGGACTGTTGCACATCTGAAACTCAAGTTCCACTCCATCAACCTGTAGGTGCATCATCAACCTAGGCTGTGATATCAGTATGGCTTGTCGGTGTGATACCACACACTCCCCCATCTGTGGAATACACTCCCTGTCAACAGCAAGCCAAGTGCCTCAATATGCCTAGTGACATGCTTCCTCTATAAGTGCACAGGAAACACAAAATACAGTCCTCTGATTCCACTTGTGTCCCTGCTGGACAGGAGCTCTGTGTGCTGACATGTCGTAACATGGGCTACACTCTCATCTGTGTGGGTTATAAGGGCTTCAGGGCCAATGCTCTACTAACGTCATAGCAACCGATCAACCTATACACAACTGTCTGTCAGTGGTTCACCACATTACTCTGTACTGCTCTGCCACTGACATACCTGGAAGTCACAGTGCTGTGTGGAACATACTACACATATAATGGGCATTTCTGCACAGTAGAATGCACTCTGTATCCATACCTCTCTATCTCTGACAGCAAGACATCTGGACAAGGTCATAAATAAAAGTGGGACAAAGGCTCAGTGATAGGCATGTGTTGTAAATATTGCCCTTACATACTGAGAAAGTTGGTAGAATAACGGGGTTTGCATAGCAGGAATTGTCTAAAGGTTATGAAGTCTGAAACACTAATGCCTGTCATTATTTTGTAACATCAATCTTCAAGTATATGCAACTAACTTTCCATAAAAACACAAGTTTATGTAGACTGGATGAAACTTCTAGGCAAACACTTGGACAGTCTGCCAAAAACTGTACAGTTGAGAGGTATGGCCACACCAGGATATGACTTTTCAAGTAAGAAGAATACCACACAAACAGGAGATCCCCAGCCAGTATATCACCAAGTTGCTGGACTGCTTACACAATCAGTTAACTTCTCAAATGGCTTTTTTGGGCAAGAATGTATATAGTCGGGCTCATAATATTGGTCTGTGCATCATACATCTTGTATTCCTCTGGTAAAGCACTGTGATGATCTGAGGATGTCTGTCACTAGATAATGGAACAATACATTCCAGTGTCAGACTTCAGATATGTCATAAAATGTCTGCTAAAACAAACCCAGTACCTCTAAGAAAGTCCTGTTTACTTTTGAGAGGTATGGCTGTAGCACACAAACCCCAGACCAAAGTACAACTATCTCTGGAATGGAGTCACACTCTTACACTAGAAGGTCATACTGGGCATGCTCCTACACTTAGGAAATCACAAGCCATGTCGGAACACACATCGGACTATATAACTGTATTGTGGATATATGTCTTTGTATACAGACAGCTATGTTTATTTTATTTATTTATTTTACATTTGTTAACCGGGATAGTCCAACTGGATACATGTCCATTTTCAGTGGAGGCCCGGGGAAAGAAACATTTAAGTCATATTAATGAGCAAACAAGATTCCTGGGTAATGGATGAAGGCAGGGAGTTCCAAATTTTGGATATGTAAGATGAGTAGAGGGAGTCGCCGGCATGGTTGTGGGATCTAGTAACTGTTAATAGTACTTCATCTGTGGAGCAGAGTTGCAGAAGTACTGTTGAATTAAGTTGCTTAAAGACGGTGTTTTATTTGGGTGGGAGAGCAGCTTATGAGTGATGATAAGTTGATTATAGATTAGTAAATTTGGCAGTTCAAGCCAGCCCAATTGTTTTAGGTTATGACAGTGATGGGTTCTAAAAGTGGTGTTTTTAGCAAATTTGGCTATTTGATTATAGCAGGAAGTCAGTTTTCTGGTTTCTGTTTTGGATAGATTGGTTAGGATTGGGGATGCATAAAGTAATGTTGAGAGGAGGTGAGTACGAGCAATTGTGGTCCTAGCAGTATGGGTCAGGAAGGACTTATGTTTGTAGAGACTACCTAGCTTTCTGTGAGTGTTTTTAATAGCTAGATTTATGTGGATATCAAATTTTAAGTTGTTATCAATGGTGACGCCTAGTAGTTTTGTGTGGGATTCGGATGTGATGGGTGTACCATTTTTAGAAAGGATATTGAAAGTGGCAGTAAGGCTGGTATATTGTGAGGGGTGAAATAGCCGGGGCTTTGTCTTTTTGGGGTTAAGAATAAGGCCATTGTCAATAAGCCAATTTTCAACTGAGTGGAAATTATCTTGGGTTTTATTGTGTAGTTCCTCCAGTGTTGAGGCACTGAATATTATACTGGAATTGTCTGCGTATTGGATAAGGCTAGTGCTATTTGTCGTTGAGTGGAGGTTGTTTGTGAAAATTGAGAATAGCAAGGGACCTAGTATTGATCCCTGAGGTACCCCAAGTGTGACTTGTAAAAGTGGAGACAAGTTATTGTCCCACTGCACTACTTGTTGCCTATCCTTGAGATAATTTTTGAACCAGGAGACTGTTTGATTGTCTAAGCCCAGGTTTTTGAGGTGGCAGATGAGTTTATCATGGCTAACCATATCAAAGGCTTTTGATAGGTCTAAGAAAAGGGCTGATGTAAGTTTACCATTGTTCCTGTTATGGTTTACATATGGCTATGTATGTCCTAACTGTACCTACACACACCTATCAGACAGGATTTCCCTCAGCTAGCTGTAGGTGGCCCATATGTGATATATCTGCATCTGCCACTTGTAATGCACAGACATATATATGGGCAACATATAATATATCAAGCATAAATAGACATGGAGAAGAGAGAGACAGTGATAGAGAGAGAGAGAGAGAGAGAGAGAGAGAGAGACACAGGGGAACACAAAGAGTGAGTCATACACAGGGATACCCTGAATGGCATAGAGTGATGTCCTGCTGCAGACAGTGGCATACCAGTCATAACCAGTCAAACATGCCAGCATGAAGGTGAGCTCCATTGTGTAATAGTACTGAGGTGGGGGTTATAATATCCCCATCACCTGCCTGTGTGTGCACGCGCGTGCGTGTGTGTGTGTGTGTGTGTGTGTGTGTGTGTGTGTGTGTGTGTGTGTGTGTGTGTGTGTGTGTGTGCACGCGTGCGTGTGTGTCTCTAGGTTTAAGTATTATGAGGCTGTGCCCACTCAGTACACTTCCCATTGCCCTATTTCACAAGATCTGCTGCTGTCATTCACATTAGAAGTACCACTGACACCTGTCAGCCCTATAAGCTGTGCAGCACATGTGATAACTGCGTAACACTACAGTACAAATAACTAGATAGGTAGGGATTCTAATCTTAGTCCTGGCAAGTGTGTGTGTGTGTGTGTGTGTGTGTGTGTGTGTGTGTGTGTGTGTGTGTGTGTGTGTGTGTGTGTGTGTGTGTGTGTGTGTGTGTGTGTGTGTGTGTGTGTGTGTGTGTGTGTTTGTAAGTGAAACAGTTTTAGGCCATTCCCACCCAGTACACTTCCCAATGCCCTACTTTAGCAGTCCTGCTGATGTCATTCTCCTTAGAAGTACCTTTGCACAGCCCCAGACCTATAAGGTCTGTGGCGTGTGCAATAACTATGTAACAGTATAGTACAAATAACTAGATAGGCAGGGTTTCTCTTCCCAGTTCTGTCAAATGTACAAATGTGTATATTTGTAGGATGAAGTATTTTGAGAACTTTCACACCCACAACACTTCCCAGTGCCCTACTTTAGCAGTCCTGCTGATGTCATTCACCTTAGAAGTACCTTTGGGGACATGTCAGTCCTATAACCTCTGTAGCATGTGTGATGACTGTGTAACACTATAGTACAAATAACTAGAGAGGCAGGGATTCTCTTCCCAGCTCTGGCAAATATGTGTGTGTGTGTGTGTGTGTGTGTGTGTGTGTGTGTGTGTGTGTGTGTGTGTGTGTGTGTGTGTGTGTGTGTGTGTGTGTACAAGAATGTGTTTATGTTTGTAGGATGACATATGAGGACTTTTCCACCCACAACACTTCCCAGTGCCCTACTTTAGCAGTCCAGCTGATATCATTCACCTTAGAAGTACCTTTGGGCACTTGTCAGCCCTATAAGCTCTGTAACTCATGCGATAACTATATAACACTATAATACAAATAAACAGGTAAGGGTTCTAATCCCCGTCCTGGCAAATGTGTGTGTGTTTCTTCGTAGGTGAAACAGTTTTAAGCCATTTCCAAACACTACACTTCTCAGTACCCTACTTTAGCAGTCCTGCTGATGTCATTGCCCATAGAAGTACCTTTGGACAGCACTCAACTCTATAAGCTCTGTGGCACATGTAATAACTCAGTGACAGTATAGTACCAATAACTACATAGGCAGAGGTTCTAAACTCAGTTGTGGGAAATGTGTGTGTGTGTGTGTGTGTGTGTGTGTGTGTGTGTGTGTGTGTGTGTGTGTGTGTGTGTGTGTGTATGTTTGTAGGGTAATGTATTTTAATGTTCTTCCCACCCTGTACATTTCCCATTGCCATACTTGACAAGGGCTCTTGATGTAATCACCTTAGACATACCTTGCAACACTATTAAATCCTATAAGCTCTGTGACGCATGTGATATAAAAAAATTTTTATACACTGACGAAAGGTTTTTACCTGAAAGCTCTGTTACATTAAACAGCTTTTTGTTATACTTTGAGTTGCTCGGTTCATATATTTTTCCATTTGGCTATAGTTTATGAACTAAGCTTTGTTACTGTACTATAGCCACCCTGTGCATCAGACCCATATGAGCATGTCCATGCATCGATGGTGTGGACAACAGAGTTGTGGCACAAGTATCATCACATGCACAGGGTGTGGTGTTGGATTGCCAGAGGCCTAGGCTGGGCCATATGCCTGACATCATGTGTATATGTCTGGAAATGGCCTTGTATGCCAGACACAGGTCACCTATGATCAGTCTGTATGAGACTGAGTATAGGGACAGACTTTCAGCCTATCTGTACAGGATAGGTGTTGCAGACCCTGGATTTGCCTGGTCAGGAACCTCTGTGGTCTCTGCAACTGCTGCATTTGCTTGGCAAGTTACATGCCAAAGGAGCCATTGTACATGGTAATGCATCTGATAAGGGTGGAGTACAGTGATGTTGTGGCTTCCTGGTTGTTGGATGACATACCCATATTTGTGAGGGAAACCATGTAGACAGCCTTCCATACAATGCTGCCCACATGGTAGGAAACTGTCAGGTTGCTACCACCTTGGTGCACAAGTCATCTCACACCTGATTGCATGCTCAGTACATCATTACCATCATAATTATTGTGGATGGCATCTGCCACAGCAGGGGGAATGATGCATCTCCTGGCATTCAGTTTATGGCAATGCTTCTTGCACCAGTCATTAATTGGGTGAGGGCATCTTGGAGGATGCTCACATCAGTAGGGGAATGTAAGACAGTGGCCAGCTTGCAAGCATCTGTAAACCTGGTCAGCCACAGACCATTGCTTTTATCTTGTACCTAAGATACGTATATCTCAAACAGGCCTCCAGACTGATCCTTGGGGTACACCGCTCTGGAAGACTCTACTACAAGAGGTGGGTTCCACTACTTTGACCAAGTGGGTACTATCATTGAACCAGTTAGCTACCCATCTGGTAACATACAGGTTGATGCCTAGCTGTGTAGGTGTAATGTATCCTGGCTGCCTGGGGATTATTGTGAGAGAATTGGGCTAGGTGAAGGTAGCCATTGTTCACCATCTTCCCCTCATCCTTGTGTTTGTTGACCACTTCAGTGAAGTCAACCAGGTTTAACAGGCTTGATCTCCCTTTGACAATACCACACTGTGTGGTCTCATACATTGTGAGGTTGCCGATGTCCCTGTTCAAAATGTCCTTGATATTGCAGCCAGGGATGATATCAGGGCTATGGAGACTTCTGCGTGTTGCCTTTGAGGGAGCATTATGGACTTGCTTCCTGATGATGAGGGGAGGGGGCAGGTGCTGTGCATGTACATGTGTACTGATGGGAGACGAGGGTGATGTTTACACTTCACCTGTCTGCAGCAGGTTGCTTATATCTATGCCGTATGTGTATGTAGTGTTATTGACCACCACTACAGGGCATATTTGGCTGTTGCCTCTGGGATTGCAGACATATGTGTGGAAGAACTAGTGATTGGCTTTGGTGGATGTGTCCAATTTGCACTCAAAGATAGCCTTAGGGTAATTTACCTGGGACCTTATTTGCTTGTTCAGAGCAAGGTGACATTGCTTCCAGTAAGGCATTTGCACCTTCTTGGCCCTGTCCAGCAATTATTTCCACCTATTATGGTATTTGTGGATTGCTGCTATCCACCATGGATGTTTACCCTACCTTGAGGGAGATGATGTTGGCCTGTCAGGTATTGCTGAGTCCATACAGCTATGTTGCTGCTCACATAGTATTGTGGTGTCGGCTTAGACACTGCTGCTAGTTCCAACTGATGGGACATTGGCTGTAAAGCTACTTCTACCTGCTCTGAGGAGATTTATAGTAATTTGTTTAAAGTTTATTTTGTTTGACCCTGACGGAGTGGCAGGGGAGATGGTGACCTGAACTGTGATGACTATGTGATCAGATCTTACCAGGAAGGATGGCATTGTAGGAGTGCAACAATGGCTATTCATGTTGGTTAGGACCAGGTACAGGATATTTCCACCTGTCGTAGGAGTGTTGACCAGCTGATCCACTGCATTGCCATTGACAAAACTGAGGAATCTTTGTACATTCATGTTCAGGTGGCATAGGTCATGCACACTATGGTTGGGTAGTTAAAGTCACCCAGGAGCAGGGTAGACAATTGAATCCTGACAGATTCCAGCAAGTCCCAATAGGTGTGGTGAGTGTCCAGAGTCATGGTTGAAGGCCTGTAGCTAGCTATGATTTGAGTAGGTGTTTTGTCAACTGTTAACTGCACTCAGGATGTCTCCCATGCGTCATACTGTTTGGCAAGCCGGTAGGTGTGCATGTGTATGATAATGTTTAAAACTCCACCTCCTGTGGCTTTGTTGCCCTCCATTTGGGGTCTAAACATATGATGGGATGAGTAACCTGGCAAGGTTTGTGTGCTTTCCACAGCTGCAAAGCAGCTGTCAGTGACTGCACAAATATTGGCATCCTACAGGACAAGGTATGCTTTCTTTGACATGGGTTTCATGCTAGGACACCTAGCTCCTGTTAGTGCAAGACATCTGCACAAAGGCACACATCGCTGGTGGGCAAAGGCCAGAAAATAGTGACACTTTATGAATCTAGCTGAAACACACAGTTGCCAGCAAAGACAATTTTGCACTCACAGGTCTACTCCACAGGATATGACATCTGACATTCAAATGTATGCTATTATGTTATGACTTCAGTCTTTAGTGAGTTGCCAGTTATGTGACAGACAATACACAACTGTATGAGACATTACTACAAATATGAGGCAGACATGTGGTCAGTTGACAGGTATGGCCTCAGTATATAACATACAGTTCAACACACACTTTTGCACCTGTTGTTTACTATGCACATACCTTATATAAGTCTCTTTCATTTGTAAGACAAGCATATGTATTATAGTAGCATTCACAGGTGACATATGGATATTTACAACATCCCAGGTAGCTAGCCTAGCAGTGTCACAGTCAGTATTGGACAACCTACACTCCAGTAGTAGTCATATATGCGCTGACTTTTGCTGGGGTGACTCAGGGGCCAGATCTGTGATCCGTGTCACTGCAGACAGGGCAAGCAGGAATGACCATAGGTGCTGGACAGCAGCATGCGAGTCCAGCAGATCTTGTTGCGCCCTAGTGTTTAACTTCTTATTTCACATTATTGCATTCCCCATTCTGCATTCCATTACTATTGACATACCTGTTATAGTGCTGAAGAGTTTCCTCAGAATAATGCAAATGGTTAGGTTTGTGTAGTCACAACCTGTCTTTGTGTAGATGGATTCAGACCTGTGTTGCATAGGTAGCAGCTTGCCTTTTGTAGATAATGCCCATGAGCAAGTGATGGCCTGTGCACCAGTCAGTGTCTCCCACTTATTACTTGCATCCAGAGCAGTTGTGTTGTCTTTCCATTAGCTAATGCCATAGCAACACAGTGCTATTATTAAGTCCTTCATGTGGGCCTTGCCCCTTTTTCTTGCCTATGTGGAAGACATTATGGTAGTGTGAGGGCTACAGCTTCACAAATGGTAGGTGGAAATACCTCTCAGAGCAAGACATGTGGAGATATCCCAACATCATGGGGGACAAAGCTCCAGAATTGGTTACAGATTGTAAGCAAGTATTGCTGTTATACACATAGAAGATTGTTAGATTAACAGGGTTTGTCTGCACATGCATTTTCTACGTGACTTGACGTCTGACAGTGATATGTCTCTGACATACCTCTCAACTGTCCAGACTGCCCAGGGGTTTACCTGTTATGTTTGGTCTGTTCCTCAGACAATTTCTGTTTTTTTGAGAAATCGATAAGATAATGTGAGGATTGTAGTCAGTAAATGTTGACATCCATTAGTGTTTCAGACATTATATCCTTCATGGATGTTATGTTACAACAAACCCTGTAATAGCAGCAAATGTTTCAGTTTGTAACACCATTATGTGAGATATGTAGCTCTTTTCGGCCCCCTGTCCCCCAAGTATGCTTTGTCTAGATGTCTTGCAGTAACAGGTTCAGAGGTATGGTATATCATTATTTAGTGACTGCACACCTGATATCATCCCATTAACTTAGCAGACTCCTGGAAGTGGTATGTGGCAGTGGCCATGAATATGGCCCCACACCATGGACATTCTGTGGAGATCTGTACAGTTGAGAGTTATGTATGTCTAGCCATTGTTAACAGACTGTCAAGATTGTGTAGCAGTGTTGTTTGTAAATGTTTGTTGGGCTGAGTAGGGAGAGTAGCAGATGTGAGTGTCATAGATCCTTTTCTATCTGACTTTGCATGCTGCTACAGTTGCTGGTGGGCTATCAGGTGTATGTGTTTGTAGGGGCAGACTGAGAAATGTCCTGTAACACCTCAGGATTCCCAGTAGACTGTGAGTTGGGGCAGTATATGTCAGTGTAGTGTGTGACTGGCAATCAGGATATGTTTGTTCAAACAGTCGTTATACTCTAGAGTTCATTTGTAGTACTGGTATGTTGCTGTGACTGTGGTGCAATTGGTGGTGGGTGGACAATTTCTCACCAATGTCTGGGTTTCCCTACAGTTCTATCCCTGTAGTGCATGATATATTTGGAAATACATGTGCAATTCTCCAGAGCTGATTTGGGGTAGTAGCGTATTGGTCTTATTGTGGTTCGGAAGGTGATGGGTGAAATGGTTGGCAGCTCTCAGTGTTTTTTTCTCTTCTGTTACATGATTGCAGTCATACCTCTCCACTGTCCAGATGTGTTGACACTGCCCAGGTTTGTGGCTCATATGTTTGGTCTGTTCCTAACAATCATTTGTGTTTCAGACATGGAATCTATCAGAAAATATATGTTAAATCAAACTTCTATGCATATAACAGCCATATTTCAAATATGTCACTATTGTTTGCCCTTTATCCCCACAATTTGTCAGACTTTTTGCAGATGTCTTGCACTAAGAGGTTGGTTAATTTTATATACATATATATATATATATATATATATATATATATATATATATATATATACATATATTTGTATTTGTGTATTTTCCCTTATGTTAAATGACTATAGTGCATGATATGTTTGTAAAAACATTACAAATTTCTACAGCTTAGATGGTGTAGAGGTACAGTGCTGGGATTGTAGTGCACATCCCCCTGGGTTCAAGACTTGGTAGTGATGACTTTTTTTCATTAATGTTAAATGACCATAATGTATGATACATTTGTAAAAGCATTACAAATTCTCACAGCTCAGATGGTGTAGTAGTGCGTTGCTGTGATTGTAGTGCAGAGCTTCTCGGGTTTGAGACTTGGCAGGGCTGATTACTTTGTTGTTGGGCAGAACAAGGTGAATGAAGACAGAGTGATTAAGGCAATTGTAAATGGGTTTGCATGGTATTGCGTGAAGTTAACCATTGCTAACAGATGGTTAAGACCACTTACACCCACACAAATTTTAATTAAAGAAAAGAAAAAAGGGGGATAGGAAAGTGATGAAATGGGGGCAAGCAGGGGGTAAAATCTTAGGAAAATGAGCTAGGGATGTGCAGGATGGGTGTAGTAAAGGACCATAGTTCTACATTTCTTCTGCAGCAACAGCTGTGAATAATGTGTAGAATTTGGAATTTACAGCCTCACACCCCACAGGGAGGGGTGTTGGTGACAGACATTTGTAGAATAATGTTTGGGTAGATGGATTAATTTCACTGTACATGGGGGTGAAATATAGAGCTTTGTATGGGGCAATGATTTCTTTGTGGGATAGATGCCCTTTTTTTAAGATGAGAGTGGGATGTTGGGCAAGGGCTGTAGGTATGTTTGGAGAGGTAGGTTGGGTAGGATAGGTTGCATTCACAGACAGACAAGACAGCAGATAGGGGTGGTATGACACATGTGGGGGGATAAACACCTTTGATGGGGAGTGTTGGGAATCCGAAGCCCATGAACTCCCAAATGGATACAGTGGGACTGAGGTCCCCACCCATGAGCAGTCACCACTGCATGTTCATGGCCCCAAAGGTGGCTGTGCTGGGGCTGGACAGGAGGGGCAGCTTGCCCCTTGAGGTTCGCCAGGCAGCCCTCCATCTGGTGCAGCCATCCATTCAACTCCTTGTGAATGATGCTGTGCATCATACTCCAGAACTTGCTGCAGGTTACAGGCTCCACTCTGTGCCCGTACCCATGTGGAGAATGGGCCCTGTCTCCCAAGGAGGTTCCACCTGAAGGTGGTGCAGGACCAGCAGATGAGAAAGTTCCAAGTTGGGTCCCAGACATGCTGGTGCCCGGTGCCATGGCCAAATGGGGTGGGACAGGCTGATCAATGAGGATCTGCCTTCCCAAACATGCTATGTGTTGAGGTTATCCAAGATACATTGGTTAGTCTTGAACAAAACATTTCAAAATTAGTTATAACAGCATGCATGGGTGTTCCAATTAACCCAAACCAACAGATTTGAAACAGTTGCATAGCAAACAGAACACATGCATAAATGGAACAACAGTAAGCATTTTAACAGCATGCAAGTTACATTGACGGCAACAGGCCACCAATAATAGTATTTGAACAAGGTATATTTATATGCAACCAAGTAAATATATGAACAATAATAGGACACATGTCCCAACAATAGGTTTTGAGAACAACATACCCGTAGTATATGAATAATAATTATTGATGCAGATGATGGGTGGGTAGAGAGAAAAAAGTCCCTTAACAACTGTATAGGCTTCCATTTTTCACAACAGTACTACTCAATACTTTACAGGTCTGCCCTCACTTTACATCTACCTATGGCCCATAGCTTCTGTAGTACATACATACCCGTTAGACTGTCAACCTGTAATGGTGCAAGGCAGACTGGGAGGACAATGACTACATTACTGGAGGGGGCATGTACATGTCAGGGTAACATAGTTGACAGAGAAGGGGTACCCTGCACTGATGTTGTGTGAGTCTACTAATGGCATACTTCCCTGGATTCCTATCTGTGCCCAAGGTTATTGGCAGCATTGACCACTAGCCATGACAGCGTGACACTTGAGGGACATGTATCAGGGAGAGTGCATGCTGTATGTACCTATCCTGCTGTCATTTGCAGGCATATGGGTTTGGACAGTGGAACATTTGTACATGGTGTATTAGTATACCATTCATACAGCTACTACACACATTTCTTTATCTGCAAGACCTGTGGAGAAAACATCTGTTAACACTTTCTGACTGTTTCTACAAATATTCTGTATTTCTTTAATGTATATATGCATACATCTCAGTACCACTCCATAGATTTGAACACAGTCTGGGTGTGCAAAATTAACAACTAAGCTATTTCTCATCACACTGAGCTACTGGGGAACCTGCTGCTTTTCATTTGACTAGTTTTTGCCTAATACTCTCTTGGTTAGACAGTCTGACCTTGTAATCCTGAGATGCATGCATGACAGTATTATTTCAAAGGATTAATGTACAGTACACTATCTGGACAGCAAAGGTTAACACACGGCAATGCTGCATGGGACACACTGTGATACATTACATATTACTATTCAGGGTCAGAGCTTAGTGCAGTATATATTTCATATTTCATTTATATCTTGTTTTACAGCTCCACAATCTACAGTTTTTCTTAACAGTTGGTTCTCAGAACAACCTGAGTTAATGCATGCTATCAAACCCATATTTGCTGTGGATAACCTGTATACATTCTATTTCTACAACAACATACCGGTGTAAACACAATTGTTTTTGGTATTTATCTTTATTACAGTGACCTGACACAGTGCTTTAGTACTACATACCCTGTAGATCAATATTAGTCGGACAAACTTTATTTGTTCAGTTAACACAGTAACACTATACCTACTGGGAGCAATCAATTTACTTCTCCTTAGTTATTTGCACTATATATACTGCAAGATACATTTGTACTCACCAGCCTGTTGGCACAGTCTTAACAGTCTGTCGGCATGGGCTTCAATGCTGCTAGCCCTCTCTGCTGCAGCTGTAGGGGAGAAAAACAAACATTGTGCATACCTGTCTATCACATACTCAGGCTAGACTTTGGTACAAACTACTTGATACTGATACACACTGTTGGAGCATTCCGTGTCTGTGCATCTTGGATCCACTGGGCCAAGAG